>NC_046666.1:113997456-114012369 GCF_010883055.1 Belonocnema kinseyi | reverse complement strand
GAGTGAAATTTATACAATCTTCAATACTATTAAATGCATTTAAGAAAACTTGAATTTTATTTGTGGGAATAATGGCTAAAATGTCGTCGACATATCGTTTGTGCAAAATAGGTGTGAAATCTAACAATTGTAAAGCTCTTTTTTCAACATCTTGTAAAACTAAATCAGAAACTACAGGGGATAATGGTTAACCCATAGGGCAACCCGAAATTTGTTTATAAAATTTATTATTAAAGGAGAAAACGGTACCATTGAAAACTGTTCTGGTGGCTATTAGAAATTCATTTTTAGTTATTTTTGTCAAATTATTTAAATTAAGTTTTTCTTCAATGCATAAAGCATAAAGCATAAAGTGAGTTTTTAAGTGGTATGCACATTGGTCGTTTATTAATCTTTTATTTTCCCATTTAGGAGCTATGTCATTGCATTTATTTTCAATAGTTGAAACCATACTAGTTTTAATATTCTTGTATAAAATATCATTCTTAAGGATGTTTTCAACAGTAATGTTATAATCGACTCTATTTGCTGCAACCGTTAAGTGACTTTTATCGGCCTTCACAAAAATTAAATCTTTATGATTTTTTTTGGAAATTTTCAACTAATTTAACAGATTTTGCTAAATTTTTAAATTTATTATTATTACTGTGATTTGAAACTATTTGAGTAACAGTTTTTCGAATATTAAATTTTAAATCTTTTCTTAGGATTAATAGAATGTTTGACCCGCAAACCGAGAAATCGTCAGGATTGTGAAAGTTATCAATTTTACTGTAGTAAATATTTTGCAAGTTAAAAATTTGCATGTTAATTTTGGTGTGTTTTTCCTTGTTATAGAGCGACGCCGATCGAGTTCTCATCTACATCACGCTTTATATTACTGAATGCTTAAAGAAATTACAAAAATGCGGAAACCAAAATCAAGCCCTCAACGAGTTATATTCTTTGGCTTTGGCAAAATTCGACATACCTGGAGATCCAGATTTTCCATTAAATTTGGTTTATGCAAAACCAAGTAATATTACTGAGGCTGGTAGGTGATTTTTTTGGTATTTAGTTAAAAAATAGAGAAATGTTGGCAAAATGTACAAAGTACTATTAAGAAGCATTATCTGTGAATTCACTATCTGTGACTTCAGCAACCCCCTTTTTCCAAGTTTCATACAAATCCCGCAAAATATTGAATTTTTATCAAATTTCAGGGTCTCTCAGGTCACTGTACTTCCCCATAGCTTCCACTCCGGCACATCATTTTGTTTTAAGTAATCGAAGATTGAAAAATGTATCACTCTATAGCTCAGATATCTCATAGGTGAAAGTCTTAGCCTTTCTTTAGGGCCTGAAATTGTGTTCCTTTTTGTTTTTGAAGGCGGTTCTAAAAACACCTGCGGCTTTGATGAAAACATTCTTATTGCGACACTCGTGCTTCATTTTCGAAATTTAGTTTACATCTCTTTCAAGAATAAAACGATGCAGAGAAAAATGGAAAAGCAATATAAGAAGTAGGTATGTTTTTCGATGTTGATGTTAATAAAAAAAATAGTCGTGTTTTTAAATTTATTAAACAGAGACATTAAGTCATAGTCTTTCATTCCGTTCTTTTAAAGTTTGGTTCTAAGTTAACTCTACAACAATTTGTAGAGGGTTTCAAAAAGATGTTGAAAATCATTTCATCACATTTTAAAACTATATCATTAATTATCAAGAATATTTTAAGTTTGTTTCTAATTGAAAAATATCATTATGATAATTAGTCATCTATTAAACACAGCCACTTAATAATATTGAAAATGATCTAATTTTATTTTCTGATAACAATTTTGATTGGAATTCCTGAAATTAAAACCAAGAATCCAACCACCAAATCTGTACAACTACCATAAAATAGTCCTATTGTAATTTGAAAAAATTATTTAAAATTTCCTAAAAATTAAAAAAAAAACTCTTTTTTGGGCAAATAATAAAAATGAGAAAGGACAATTACAATTAGACTTAAACAAATCAAAAACAAAGTTATATTTGGTCTGCAAATAATCAAAAATAATAATTGAAGGAGTATAATTCTTTAAATACTTTTGTTCTTCCATTTTTTGGTCAAATTTCGACAACTGCTGGATTTATGTGGAAAAATTTTAGGATTCGTGCCAGAGATACAAAAGAATTTATTAATGTTGACCCTGAGTTTGATGGGGATAATGATGAAATTTTACATGGTGAAAGTAATGAGAGTTATATTTGACACTGAGTTTCAATGAATATTGATTTTCTTTAACTTTTTCTATTTCTGATGTGTTCATGACAGTTATTTCAGGTATGTTTATAACGGGTTTGTCTTCTAACTCTCACCGGATATTTCAGGTATGCTTATAATGGACTTGCATTTTGGCCCTCGCTTAATTCTCCGGTATCCGTGAGAGAGCATCGTGGTTTCGTTGCTGTTACACGTGATCTTGTAGACAAAACCGCCCTTTTCAAATTTATCTAAAGGATCCTTGCAAAGAGTTATTATTGAATCCATTTTAAATGGTACACGGAAAATAGTTTATCTGCAGGCAAAATATGACTTTGTTCGTTTTTGATTGGTTGAAGTCTAATTGTAATATGTTTCTTAATTAACTTTTCTCTTATACGTACGTAAGAAATGCTACTTTGCACGTCTGTTTAGCAATCGCGAAATGCTAAATTCTCTACTAAATCGTTATTTCAGTGTGCTAAACATCGTTTCATAGATGTTCTTGATTATTTTTTTACCCAAAATTATATTTCTTCACGCCAATCGACGCTGCCGCCGCCTCTGGGTACTAAAAAGAATAAATAGAAACTCGGGGAATCCCGAGTCCCTAATATTTTTAATAGCTGCAAAACATATTGTATAACAGTAGATGCTTTCTTGGTGCATTCGTGCAATATGATAAAAAGAGCACAATGAGTGAATATACAAAAAATGTGATTATCCCTGATACTTAAGATGACAGTGAAGGTGAACTCAATCCTCCAGAACTTGTAAAAAGTAATGTTTACATAATTTTTCTGCTATTGATTGAATTACTTTCTGATTATTCTTTGAAGATCATTACTTCTGGTGCACCCCCCTCCGAACCCTCCATTCCCCGCCACCAACACCCGCCTCTTACGCACTTATAACAAAAAATAGTATGAGTAACTCCTGCGGGCTCACCGATTGCCCGCACTCGTTGCTCAATATACTATTGTGGGTATGAGTACTGAAACGTTGCTGATTATTTTTTACAAATGTTTTTTTGCTGTGATTTGATAATAATGAAAATAAAAAAGAGAAGGAAGGGGATTTGGTTTGTTGTCCTTCTCACTTTTCTTTTTTGTCAAAAAAAAGAATTATTTGCTTTTCCTTTGTAGGAAATTTTTTATCTTTTTTCAAATTACCATAGGATCATTTTATTGTGCTTGTCAAAATTTGTTTGTTGAATAATCGGTGTTATTTTCAGGAATTCTGCACATTAAATTCATTATTGGATGTTAAATTGGATTTGAATCTAATTTAAATCATTAAGGTAACCACACAGACCGATATACAGATCGGAAAAATGTTACGAGTTTCGGACTCTGTGATTGCCAAAACGTAAAGATACGTTAAAAAATTAGAGGCTGAAAATTTTGACGATTGCATTACACTCATAACTCTCACTTCATTTTTGAAGTTCATATATGTAATATTTGGAAAAAACGTAATGATAAATTAAAAGTGCGTAAAAAACAAATCCAATCTTTATTAGGAAACATTTTTGTTACTGATATTAATGTTATAATATTAATTAAAAATCCCCAAAATAAGTATCATCGGCGAAAGTGGGGCGAACGAAGCGCAAAACTTTTCTGCAGGAACATATGGTGCTTTGTTCGCGCTACTTAGGGGGCAGCAGCGCTCTTAAAATGGAAGAATAGGCATCTTGATGGCATTTATTTGAGTACTGTTTTGCGAGGTCAGATTTCACGGTCAAACGGTTGAATATTTAGATATAATTTCACATAATTTCTGATTGTGTGACAGGTACAAACCGCAATTTCTATTATTAGGTTTAATAAAACAATTTAATTGAAAATAAAATTGAAGTTATTAACATATTCCTGAGGCGATCGTTGACTTATATACGTACGAAAAAACAGAAATTTGATTCAGAAAGTTCATTGTATTAATTTATGAAAGAATAGAACAAGTTGATAAGTACGTATATCTTGCTAGCGTATGGACTGGGGACGGAAAGATAGATGATGAGTTGGATAGGAAAAAGTCTGATGGACAAAGTGAGTAACGGGATAATCATCAAAGAATGTTGTATAGAAGAAACACTAATTGACACATTTAGCACGTACTTAATATTTTTAATCCTTCACAAACTTGGTAAACTTTTTCTGCATATAAAAATCCTCCCCCCAACTATATTTTGGTTCAAATTTTTTTATATTAACGTTGTTTTTCACTTAAAAAATGACGAAGTTTTTCATACAAAATCGCATATTTTACTTCAAATGATCACAAAAATAAAAAATAAATAAAAAATTCCTAAAAATAATCGCTGGGGAGAGGAAAAACTTATATTTTAATTAAATTCTGTAACTTTTTTGATTTCCGATAAATCTACGTTGAGGTATCGCTGGAACCGCAAATAATCTTTTTCAAGAGGCGTACTCGAAATAGCTTTGCCACTGGCTTATTTCAAGTTATTTTTCTACAAAAAAATCACTAATTATTTTAAAAATAATACTTTGTAACATGTGAAACATTTAAATACATTTACTTTAAGCAGATCTCTAAAAAAATTCATAAATAAGCGTTTTTTTCGTGCATTATGCCCCATTCTCCCCTTGAAGAAGCTTATAAACCGAAATAGTATTATAGAGCTTCAATACAAATTACGGTTACTTTCGAAAGAAAAAATAAAAGGGAAAACTTAAAAGAACTTTTTTTAAATGAATAATTACGTCTTGAACTATTTTTTCTATAGTAAATTTATATTTATATTCCAAAATTTGTTAGACCTAGCAACGTGACTACATTACTTATTTTCATAAATAAAGTTAACGATTGACTTTATACTTGACTTTATACTGAAAGCATACCTTCTATTATAAATACATTGCTCAATTCAAAAATCCTGTTTCTTTTATTTCTATTAGTATATGTTTAAAATTCTCGTTTTAACGACCCTCTTTGGATGGAAACATTTTATGGTGATTGTCCAAATTTGTTCGTTAGATTCTTCGTTTTATTTTCAGGAATTCTTCACATTAACTTGATTATTGAACGTTAAAAAGGATTTTAAATTTGATTTTAATCTCATTTGAATTTCTTAAATTTTAATTCAACTGACTTGGATTGAAAGTCATTTGTATGTCAGGTTTGTTTATAACTGGTTTGCCTTCTGAAATTTCACTTAATTCTTGGGTGTTGATTCTTAGGGGCCAGAGAGAGAGCATCGTGATGGCGATGCTGTTTCTGCCGGCAAAGAATTTTATTTTTTTCCTTGACGAGGATGCCGTATGAGTTTTGAAACGCTGGTGAATATTTTTTACAAATGTTTTTTTTATTGTGATTTGATAAGAATAAAAATAAAAAAGACGAAAAAAAAATAAAAAGGAGAATAAAGTGGATTTGCTTGTTGTTCGCTTTCTAAAAGTTCATCTGTCTCTAAAATGAACTGTGTGTTGTTGTATTGAAAAAATCAATCGCGTTCGTAAGTTTCGTTAATTATTTGTCTCCGAATGTTTATTGGGCCTGACGCGCCCATTGCGGGGGAAATTTCGTTATCCAAATAGAATTATTGTCTATGGGCTGAAAGATTTTGTTAGGGTTTTGAGTAAGGTTATGGAGTGAGGGTTCGTTATTTTGAGTTAGTCTGTCTTTGCTTGACCTATTGCTTATGCTGGGCGTTTCCGTGTTTTTGCGCGCGAAACCTCTACGACGGTCTATTGACCTATTTATCATTTTGCGCAGGGGACCTGTATTTTTCGGTGTGATCGAAGGGTTACTTCTGATTACTGGTCTCGTCGTAATTTTATTTAGAACATTTTTTTGGGTCGGAGGTGCAGCGGCACCTTCCAGGTCCGAGTTATTGTAGTCGATTTGTTTGCTATTTGGGTTAGTCATTTTATTTTTGACTGTACTCGACCTGAGTTTCATTTAGTTTTCATCTTTATTGATAAGATATTCTGTATAAAAGTGTGATATGATTTCTTAATTTAGAATTCCGATTTTGTTCTGCGAAATTTAATCAAAATCTTAATTATGTTATTGTCGAAGAGTTCGAAAATATATTTATTTTCGTTCTCTGATCTTTTGTTTAGAAGATAAGTCGCGTTACCTTGCCGCGGGTCAAAATACAATGTGACAAATGTTTTGCGAAAGGTAAAAGAACTTTCTTATCACTTACATTCGCCGTGCTTGAGCCGGCAATCCGTGGCGATTATTGTCAGGATGTAGAGGGTGGATGGTACGTTAATAAAAAGGTTGACCCTGTTCAGAGAGGTGGATCTGCGGCAGGAGGCCCTTCCTGGTAGGTGTCGAGATAACTTGGTCTTGAGGTAGATGATATGTCCCTAGAATGAGAGGATACCCGTAATGGCACCCGGGAGAGCAAAAAGCAAGAACAGGGTTCGAAAGTGAGCCCGAAACAAGACCGATCAAGCCGGTGGCGGTACGGTCGATGTCCGACGTTTCGAGACCCCTCGGGGATTTTCGCCTTGGCTCGGATACGGCCTCGTAACCCTTTCGTGCAGGGTAGTCACGTGCACCATCTTTTTGTAACAATTATGTTGAAAATTTCAAGATACAGGTGACAGCGAACCATTAAAGGACAGACATAACTGAAAAAAGAGCTCGTACACTCTCGACAACAAATAACAGGTCAAAAAATTCCAGCTACTTATTTTACTGCTGGCATGATACAAACGCTGTTTCAAATTATGAGCAATTGGCCAATTAAATTCTGTAATAATAAATAAGATAATCCCTCTCATTTTCTCGAGGAACAGACAGAATTCAAAAACAGGTATAGAAAAGAAGACCGCGATATTTTGGAAAACTTAGATGCGTTATTAATCGAAGATGCTAAAGATTGTTGTTTTCAGAGGACAGAAATTACAAAATTATTTACAAAACTTTATCCTAGAAAAAGTCGTGAATGGGAATTACTTAGAACCTATAAAAACCGTTGTAACGAATACAAAGTCAAAAATTCGAGGTAAGTTTTACAAATTACTGAAGTCAACATTGAGAATAAAAACGAACAAAAACGTAATAACGGTAACGGTGATCAAAATAATTTCGAGAACAATAAAGCAAAAAAGAGAAAATAAATATAGTCGAAATGATAACCAAAAAGGGAACCAAGATCAAAATAACCGTGATAAAAACCCATAGAAAAACCGATTTCCATTTTTACCATTTGGATTTCCATCCCTACCTTTTCCAAATCAACATGAACAAAATTTCAGACCTAAATTCAGATTAAGATCTCATACAATTAAATGTGACCAATGCTTAATCAAATGACGTTAAGATTAAATTTGGGCAAAGTAACCCAATGATCGAATTCGCCACAGAAAGATTTGAAAATAATTCAGGAAACAATAATAATAATAAACAAATTCCCAAAAAGCAGATTACGGGAATAAAAATGAAAAACAGGGAAAATATTCTAATCAGAAGCCTCAAGATGAAATAAGTCCCAACATAATTGGACCAGTAGTAATTCGAACTATGATCAGGAAAAAAGCGAACCCTCAATGTTTAGGCTAGTCCCAAAATTAAACTACGTATGTAGATATGTTAAAACCCTACGGATGACCCTAAGCTACAACACAAACAATCCAATACTAACAGATAGGATATCCCATGCTTAATGCGCATCTCCACAAGCAGCTTAACGAAAGCTAACAATTCCAATTAGAAAAGCTTTTTGAAAATAAAATAAAAATTCGTTCGCGAAAAGAATCAGTCTACTCACTAAACAAAACAGAAAATTAATATCCAGGGCCACGATCCAATAAGACAGCGATACTACCACGTAAGCTCTAAAATAAAAGAAATAATTTACGAAACAGTAGATAAATTCATAGAACAGGACAGAATAGAACCCTCTTGTTCGGATTGTTCGGCTTTAAAAAACTTAATAATGTTACGAAAAAAAGGAATCACAGCATTCACAGTCCCTGTAAAAGGCAAGCACTAATTTAAATGATTTAGTTTAGTTTAACCATTTAGTTGAACCAATGCTCTAGTCACTTTCTAGAGACTGATGGAAAAAATCATTACTCCAGACTCGAATCCACAATTTTTTTGTTATTTAGACTGTATTGTTATCGTAACTCACAATTTTGAAGGACGTTTGAAACACTTAAATATTGTTTTAGACAAAATAAATAATGCAAATTTAACAACCAGTTCAAGTACACGAAAAGGGACACCAAGTTGACGATGAAATAGATGAACCGATGAACAGACTACTGAAAAAGATAAAACATGCGATTGGAGATTAGAACAAGATGAGGCACTCCAAAAAATTAAATACCTTTTAGTGTCAGTATCCATATTGACATGTGTAGATTTTACTCAACGTTTCCTTCGCGTACGCGAATAAAAGCCTAAATGGCGCAGCATCTCGTTACTTGTCATAAAAAAATTCGTAGTGGTGGTTTGTGCCATAGAAAAATTTAGTCCATATTTAGAAGGTTATATTTTTAAAGTAATCATTCTCGAGATCAGAAAAACCAGCTAAAACAATAGCATTTGCGTTAGCTTGTAGCGTAGAAAAAACGAAAGCGGACTTTAGCGACGAAACAGACGATTGGTACTTTATAAAAATTTTGCAAATCACAAAAAGACCCGAAGAACACGAAAAATTGTAAGTCAGAGATTCGCAACCCTATTTTTACAGAAATGACCCATTCAAATCAAATTGCTACCAGACTTAAATCCTTGGAAATTACTCGTACCCTAAAAACTTGGAGCTCAAGTTTTGTTGGAAATTCATGACGAAACCCAGACCGACTTCTTAAAAGCGAAAAAATAAATAGATTTTAGCGTTCCTAGACCTATTTACAAAATGGGTCGAAATACGTGGGTCTATAATATAAACCGGAATTTCTTTATAAATTTGTATTAAGTGAAAATTTTCACAAAGTACAAAATTATTATTTTTCACCATACATTCTACTACCATCAATGCACTTTTTCCATGGGAGTGGTTGCTTCTGAATTTCAGTATCGTAAAACAAAGTTCGTTGGGTCTGAAGTCGTTGCGAGCACCCATTTTTCACCCCCTACGTGACGCTCTTTCTGGACCTCCATTCATGAAGCGTGTTCTGTACATTTTCACGCTCATCTATACATTTTTGTACCACGCACACATTTGAATCCTCGATAATGTTTGAGTATCAAACTGCTGTCTCAACTTACGCCCCATTTCGTTTTGCCTCATGCCTTCTTTGATTCAAAATTTTATCATAATGCGTGGGCCACAGACACTGGGATTTCTTTGACACTCATCGTTCAAGCTGCTGAACGAAGAAGTGCGAGACCTAGGTAGTACCGAGTAAGTCTAAAATAACCTCGCTTCAACCTCCAATTGGTCCTAATGCGATACGGTCGCTTATGTGACAGTGCGGAAGAAATTCCGGTTCATATTTGATCTATCCAAGTAATACCGATTCGAAAAGCTAACAGGATCACCATAAAATCTGAATTTCAGAAACGAGTAATTTCGCGTTGGGGAATACCGCGAATCCTCCACACGGATCACGGCACTGAACTTGTAAATAAGACATCAAGAGATCTAACAGAAAAGTTCGGTATTAAGCACACGAAAACTCCAAAATATTACTCCCAAGCAAACCGAACTGTACGTTATAATAGAACAATTAAACAAATAATTAAAACCTGTATAGTGAACGATCACTCTACATGGGACGAACATATGGACAGTTCACAATCCGCATTCAATAAAAGCTAAATTTCGTCAACACAATTCATCTCAGCATTTTAAAATTTAGATCACAAATTAGAAACAATCGAATACCTTACAAAAAAATATATATTAAACTGTAGCGGAATACAGTTTTAAAGTATAGTTGAATGGACGGATATATTGTAAAGGTTACACATAATAAAACAGGAAGTGCCGAAAAATTGAGATAAATAAAACAGAAGACAAATTAATAATTACAACTTTAGAAGAAAATCGGGAATATTTAAAATTAGAGAGAAGGTTTTGAAAAAGTTAACCGAACTTTTAGACAAAACGGACAAAAACGCAGGTTATACGAACAGTAAAAAGGTCCATTTATTGATAAGAAAAGTGTCTTTTCTCGATAATGAATTTACCTCGCGCTGCGCTTTCGGCCTTGGTACTTCCCCCACGTTTGTGCACAGACCTTTTGAAAATTAATATCATCAACAACTCTAATTTGCTGATTATGAATTCTCTTTTGTTAAAGTTCCGTCGGTCTAAACGAACATATTCTCATGACGTATCTTGTGCTTCGCACTCGATTTTATCCAAAATTCGAACTTTTCTACATTATATGATCAACTGTTTTATATCAAATGTATACTATATTTATTTCTGTACTTCAGTCTGGGACTGCTTAATCAGACATTGCGAAATAATGCACAAATTTTATTTTCTATCATTACTTTAATATTTGCTTCTCATTCTTCCTTACATTTTATTCTCAGCTACTTCGAAAATTTTATCAATTCAATAAATTTATATAATTACAATTCATAATATGCATTTTGGTATTGATCTACTCTTCTTGTCTAAAAATTATTAATAAGAAATTTGTAGACCTTTTTTGGTTGCACAACTTGTTTCAATCCATCTTTCTGCTTATCTTGCATAGTTTGACCCAAAAACGGAATGGTTTATTTTTCATCATTTTTTCTGTCTTAAAAGTTCATTTTCGTATTATTTATTTTTTATTTTAGTCTTTTTAAATGCTATAACTCCGGTAATTTTTTATGAAAAAATATAATTTGGTCAAATTGTTCGTCTTTTCGATTTATACTAATATCCACACATAGAATTTTTAAATCTTAAAAAAAGTGGCCTCTAAAATTTTGAAAATACTTAAACTTCTTAAATTTTTATCCAAAATGGCTGCCCAACGAACTTCACCTTTAATAGCAAACTAAAAATATGCAGACAGGCAGGCAGACTCGTGAAAACAGGGTTTTCGGATTCAGGGGGTCTCAAAGCGTGGACATTTGACAAAAAGGGGGAGGGGCAATTTGACACAAATCTAATACATTCTTTGATGAGAATTCAAAAGCCTTAAATCTAAAGGCATTAGAAAATTAAATATAAATGATTTTAAATTAGAAAATTGAAACATAGATACCTTCACACAGGAATACTGATTATAAAATTAAAAATTCTAGAATTGGATAATGGTAAAAAATTAAAGGATCAATAGGATAAATAATATAAAATTACTTAAAACGAGTAAAACCAACCTTGAAAGGAAAATAAGGGACAGTAGTTTGAAACTGGACATCGAAGAAAGTTTTTTTTTAAACATCGACTCCCAAACTGTTATAGAACTAGACAGAGAACGTATTCAAATTTCAGACGTACACTTGAAGCTCCGCGGAGGAGGAGGGGTGCAACAGAATCGTTACCATTTAAGAAGATTAGGAACGGCCATGCACGATAGGGTCGCCGGGTCGTGGCCGAGTTTAGAAGGAATCCCATAAGGGGTCCTGCGCGGCCGCATCTTTAGTCGTCAGTCTTGACTGGTAATTGGCTACATTAAGTGAAAGCAGGGAAAGTGATCGCTCTTTGGAGTCGCCTCGTGCTCTTTCATTCGTCCTGGACCGCTTCCTGGGGAAAATCTTCCCACCTTCTCAAAGGTCTTCAATCGGGCCAAAAGATTCCTCTCAAAAACTCAAACCTCCCACAGAGGAACACCCTGCTAGTCAATTCTTTACAAGAGATTGACAGTGGACTACGAGCGGCAAATTTGTAATAAACCCTTTTTTCTTCTACACTGTGCCTTCAATTATGTTCCTACCTTTCTCAGTTTCCAGATCTCAACTCCCCCTTTCAGCATTACTCTCGTAATACCAGGTATTTTTAAACGCATGTCCTGTAACCTTTAAAAGTCATATTCTTCACAAATACCTTCTTTGATCGCTTAGGTTTATTTTTTTATACTCTTGGATTACCCTTACGATAAATAATAAATATCATTATAATAGATGAAAAAAACGTGCAAAATCTTATCGAAACTATACAAGACCAAGTTTTTTTCTCAATATTAAAAGAGTTTTAAATCATTGAAGCAGTTTCTATGCTTGAAAGACGAATCGATGCTTATTTTCATTAATAAACAGTTGTCGACCTACTTTATTTAACCTTAAGGTCCTTAAGGTTCTTGAAAAAATGCCTATGATCAATGAAAAAAGTTTGGAAAATCCTTTGTAATATGTAGAAGACAAAATCTTATTTTACATACATCAAAAGAGTGACTTCAGAGTTAGTAGTTAGTAAGAGCTAGTAAGAGTGAATGGTAGACCCTCGGTAAATATTTTTCCCACTGGAAAAATTTGGTTTCCTAAATTGCTATCCAATAAAACTAGACTTTATCAAAGTTTGAGTCCGATCAGAGGACTGGTTTTTTAAGACAGGATCACTTGAAAATTTCACAGTAGGACGGATCTGGCATTTACTGTTTAAAATAGTCTACAACCTGTAATTCTTAACGGATTTAGTCGTTTTTTTAGAAATGATATGCATTAAATTTCCAATGAATTTATAATGGACTTTTTGTTTCAAGTTTCTTTTTGTGTTTATTAATATATGTAACCATCTGCGAAGAAAGGTACCTAACTATAGAAAAAAAATTTTATTTTAGCTTTTCACACCGATCAATAGTTTTTTCTTCTTTCATAATAAAAAAAATTATTCTTTTATCTGAAAAATTCAAATAGTTATTAAATTGTAAATTAAGGCCATCTTATGGAGTTCCTGTTTCTACATTGGGGCATTCTGGCCAATCACAGGCATCGTAGAGAGTATATATAAAAACAACATAACCTGAAACCTCAGTATTAGGTTAGCCTTAAAGAACTGAACTGCAATTTTCACGAAACGTCGGCAAGATTCTTAGTTTTGCACACGCTTTAAACCCGAAACACCTACTTTTTATTATAATGGATCATCATGAAAGCAAAGTTGAAATGAGAGAATTGTTACGAAAGAACCATTACTGTCGAACTATAAAACATTATCTCTAAGTGATTTATTATTGAGAACAATTATTACAAAATAAGAAGGCAGCCATTGTTCTTTATTATGAAATTGATCCAGAACTGTGATTAGGAACTTTACTGTAAAATTTATATATATTTTGTTGAGGATCAATTTTCCAAGCGTCCTATAAAATTGGTTCCAATTGAGTTATGTGTCCAGTGGATATGCAAATTTAAGCACCTCTTGACAACATCATTATGTATTACGGTAATATCTACCTCTTTGTCTTTAAGATGTCTTTGCATTTTACCATCTTCCCACGATTGCGCGATACCCTAAAGACATCTTGAAGACACGAACGGAGATATTGTAATAAAGACGTCATAAAAATGTTGCTAAGCCATCCTCAAATTTGTTGACCCCTGAAAAGAAACAAAAATGAATTGAGCCTTAAATTGTTGTATTCTATAACCAAAAAATTTTTTTTCTAGATTTAATGAGGCAATATTTACAGCAGGTCAGGCAAGAGGCTTCTCAACGTCTTATCAAAAAAGTATACGAAGTAGGTGGTAAGCCGAGTAAATGGTGGCTATGTTTTGCCAAGAAGAAGTTTATGGACAAATCTCTATCTGCACCTGGCCAATAAACATACTTTTACCAAATTTTAAATGTATTGCTTTTTGAATACGTGCAAGTAAATTTTATTGTATTTCACGATTATAGTCATTTATTTAATATTGTCACACCTATTTCCCTTATTACCCATGTCCTCAAGTAATAAGGCGGGATATATAATTATAGCGTACTAATGAATCATATTGCAACATTAATTTTGAGGTGTTGCAATTCTACACGCAAAATAAATGCTTTATATTTTACAAGATTAGATTAGTAAATGCGATCGACGTTGGTTACCACCAAATTGCTATTATACACTGTTCCTTGATACTGCAATTAATAATTATTCTATCATTTTGATGGACCATATAAACAAGTTTAACTAATTTTAACGGTCTAGACTACAGTTCAGGCAACACTATAAATTGTAAAAAATATTGATATAAGTAATTATGAATTGAATACAAGTGTATTCTTATATATATATATATATATATATATATATATTTTGAGATACACACGTACTTATAATTAATCAGCAGTTATTAGTTTCAACGCTTATATTTCTACCTATATGTTAAAAGGGACGCTTGTGAACCATTATGGATAAATTTCCGGTATTTTTAATCAAAGACGAACCTTCTAGGTAAAAACACATGTCACTGGGGCTTTTCTGAAGGTGGAACTTCCAAAATCATATTTTGGAGAAAAGCAAATCTAAATAGGGATAGAAAAAATTTTTTTTTGTTTATATTATTTTCATAAAAACATGAAAGACGATGGTTCACCTCTGAATATTGTTTAGAAATCTATTCAAAAAATCTACCTTCTATAATCCCATAAACTACTATCATTTGTAATTCGCTCTTAAGAAAGAGAAAACTGTTTTTTAAGTCCAGTCTAGCATACATACAGAACACACTCTTGATACGAGTCAGCCGTACACAGTCGAGACATATGTTCCGTCTTTGGCATGGGAATACACACTCAGCCGGATACGAACGGTGAATAAATTGTGGCAGTCAAAAAGATGGTGTTATAAATGAACGAACAAATTCATTAGATG
>NC_046666.1:113985160-113997356 GCF_010883055.1 Belonocnema kinseyi | reverse complement strand
TTTTACGGTTCGCATCGGCCAAAGCTCTCGCTGCATTATACACACAATAATTGATAGCCCAGAGGTCGGATTCACCGGAAAAATGTCCACGAAGCTCGTCAATCACGATTGTCTCATGAGTCTATCTCAGTGGTTGGCGCGGAGAGATTATGTTGTTAAGAACCCTGGTGTGGTAGAGAAGCAAGCTCGTCGGAACGGTAAAATCTACCAATCCTTCTGTAATCTTCTTGATTATACCAGTTGGGGGCATATCTGTCCATCACTATTGATAAGACTGCCCTAACTTGGTCAAATTGAATATTCAGGAGATATGTAGATGTAATAAAATGTGTTTACGCATTTCTGGCTACGTAGTAGACTTGGAATTTATGGTGGGTAATAGCTTCATGTCGCGCTTAGGCTGCGCAGTAGAGTTATGTGACCTTGATGTTTGCGCGCAACATTTATGTCGTACTTATGGCTGCACATTAGACTTGTGAGGCATATATAGTTTTGCACTAGTTATATCGTATTCACGGCTGCGCAGTAGACTTCTGTGACAATTTAGGTTGCGCTGTAGTGTTATTTTAAACCTTATATCGGTGAGTGAAGTATGTTTTCATGATGGCTTTTTGCAGAGGTTCCATTACGTGTTTCTGTATAGGAACCGGCACCTGATTTTACTTTGCAAACGAAGCTATACAGTATTATTAAAAGTTTCCTTCGTCGGTGCAAGTTTCTTTGCAGGCTCATGTACAGTTTTCTTCGCTAAATTGATGCAGATGAACCGTCAAGATTACCTGTACGGGTTCGTGTACAAGAACATTTGCAGGATCCTCCGAGGTGCCTGTACAGGAATTTTCAGTTGGGGGTTAATGAAAGAAATCTTATATAGGTTTTATCGATATAAGATAATCAGATATTACGAACACATGCATGCATGTTCATAAACTAAATATATCTAATAATAAATACATTGAATAAAGCTATGTTATTACATAGAATGCATATTCCTAAAAGAGCAAGAGATTACACAGACGATCACTGGGAGTATCAGTAGAGGGAATTTACACGTTAGTCGCTCGCGTGACTCAATACTCATTATTGTAAATCCTTCCAAATTACAGCTTTTAGATTGGACGTGCTCTTCCTGCTATCGGCGAAATACGTGCTCATTCCACTATTGGCAACGTTCATGCTCATGCGACTATTAGCTCCACCACAGGGATAACGGATTATATAAATCACAGGATTACCCATGTTAGTTGTCTTAATGTTCCAAGCAGTCCTGCCAAGTTGATTTACGAAATGCGTCTTTGACTAAGCCACGTTTTCTACATCATTGTAAAATATTCCTCAACGAAGAACCGCTTTGATTAAGTCGCGCATTTTTATAACAACCCAAAACAGTTAAGATATCATTGAGTATTGAACTAAAGTATTTTATACCAATATTTTTTTAGACATAATAAATCATGGAAATGGGAAAGACGTTTGAGACCTAAATTTCACAAATTTTTGTCAACGAACCATTGCTATTTATTAATAAAGTGAAACTTACGTAATTCGAACCGCCGATAATTCGAATTTTCGATCATTTAAGGTTTTACTTTGGTCCCGGCTGACTTGGTCCCCACAGTGGAACAAAATCCCGAAAAGCTGTTTCAGAATCTGTTGACTAGAAGTCCCTATCCCTATTAGCTGTATTTCTATAGCAGTTTAAAAGTGACCATAGAAACAAAAAGAAAATTTCGCTATTAGTTACGATTGTGATTTTTTTTCAATTTTTTTTTTATAAAAAGTCCGAAGATATCGATTTTCCCCACGTATAAAGTGTATGTGCGACAGGCACGAAAAATATTAAAAATTTTACAATGATAAACGTCTAATATAATAATAATAGTACAACGCGTTGGTTTATAATAATATCGCGTCGATGTTGCGGTAGGGGTTGAGCTTTCCTCTCATGACTTTGACGGCTACGTTGGCGGTAGCATTGCTACTGACAGCGTTTCCCATGCAAAATAGGCTGATAACGAAGAGGAGAAGGACTAAGAAGATTACCAAAACCCAAATAATAATGGAGAATATGTTAAAGATGTCGAAACGCTTGTCCCTTCCCGAGGATCGTCGGGGCGCCCCTGGAGCCACAGACGGGGGCCAAACCATGCAGGAAGGTGCTGATGGTGAGCTGCGAAATGGTCAGGCAGATCTCACTAATCAAGCAGCTGGCCAGCAAGAACGTCTGCGTCAAACGGTAAGCAATGCAATATCAACTGTGCCTGCTGAGGATGCTTTGGCTAGGGTTAGCTATTTGCAGCCAACCACCTCGACAGAAATACCGTGGGAGAGTATCAATTGGGATACTACACTGAAAGAGGAATTGGAGCGTCTCTATTACGAAAGTGCGAAATTTGAAATAAAAATGGAAAAAGGATACAATTTAAGAACGAAATTTGCTGCAAAGTATCCTAAAATACAGAAAGTCACACTAAGAGGTCTTATCGCTCAGGTGAAGGACATCAGGAATAATCTACACGTTACAGAAGACCGAACAATGGAGATTAAACAACAGGTTGATTTGGCGTGGAAAAACGACGGCAATGAACAGCAGTTATAGGAAGCCGCGTCATACAGTCAAGTAGGAACAATTGATGTTCTTCCCTAACCTATTGATGATCCAACACCACCACATCCTCCAGATGTGGATGGCCTTATACAACCAGAGGCAGAAGCAGTAGTTCAACAACCAAAAAAGCGACGAAAATGGACATATCATATGAACAGAGATGTTATGCGCCTTTATTTTTTGGCAGAGAAATGTGGGCCAAGTGTGAGGAGAGATTATCATAGACTCTTCTTACCTAAATACCCAGAGTTAGCCACAAAAATAATGAGCAGAATCTGGCAGATCAAATACGCTCAATATCTTTAAACAGACTGCTTTCGGCTGTTGAAATAGCTAGAAAAACGACAGCATCTTGAAAAGAATTTTAGTTATGCTTTACTAGAGTTCAGATATCTAGAACCAACACTAAGGCATTCTCTGCCCAAAATGAACATCACAAGTGATCTGCGTGCAATAATAGAACACCTCAACAGCAAGGTTTTACCTACGTATTTGAACTCAACCCAAGCTGCATTAGAGGTGCAATTTCTTGTATACTGTGCCGCTGTGGTAACCGTTATAACTTTGGGCCTCAAAACTAGGCCTGAAAATGCAGGTTTTGTCCCAGCAAGGGATCGAGATCCACCATGGAAGATCAGGTTGGATATGGATGTCAGCAAAGTAAGGTGCAAATCGGGTCGATTAAATCAAGATAAAAAAAGAAATAGAACAGATGTAGTGCACGAAGGCAACAAAATCGAAACTTTGAGACAGATGAAAGAAGGTTCTAACGTGAAAAGAGTGTAACGCAAAATAACCGACAAGACACCAGACTCCCTCAATTAGAGGATATTACTAACTACTGGTCGTGTGTTTGGGGAAAAATGAACTGATTCAATTTGGACTCTGCGTGGTTCAAACTGGAGAAAGCAAGGGAAAGCAATAGCTCTGAAATTCAACTGACAAACATTACAGCTTTGGATGTTTCCGCGGTCTTGAGAAGGGCAAGTAACTGGAAAGCTCCAAGTCCGGATATGTTGCACAACTTTTGGTACACAAGTACCTGACGAGTGTGCATCTTTTGTTGGCAAGGTATTTTCAGAAGATAGTTGAACATCCAGATCTGATGCCCGGATTGATGCTCAAGGGTACTAGGTATATGTTATCTAAAAAACGAGTCGCTCAAAATCCATCTGAATTTCGACGGATAGCCTGTCTTCCTACAATTTATAAATGTCTTACAGCTATCATTGCAGACAAGGTATATTCTCATTGCGACGAGAATGACATTCTTACAGAAAAACAAAAAGGATGTTGTAAAAACTCACGAGGCTGTAAAGATCTAGTCACTATAGTCGCTGTTGCCATGGCTCAAGCTCGTAAGCATAAAAGCAACTTTACATGGCATACATGGACTACAAGCAAACGTTTCCTTCTGTGTCGCATGACTATTTGATTGATTCTTAAAATTTTCCACAATCTGTCCATGCATTATTGACTTTTTAAGTCATGCGAGGAGGCTCTGGGGTACGAGAATCAAGTATTCTGATCATGGACAGTCAAGGATAACTAGATCAATACGCATTACGATGGGTATATTTCAAGGAGACTGCTTCAGTGCACTATGGTTCTGTTTAGCGTTGAACCCCTTGAGCCAAACACTAAAAAGCATGTCTCATGGGTTGAGAGTTAGTTCAGCTACTTCAGCCCAGAAACTGCAGCAAGCGATCGATGTCACAAAGCAGTTTTCCAATGATATCCACATGGAGTTCGGACTAGATAAATTTAGAACAGTGCATTTAATCAGAGGGGAATTAGGGACCGCCGAGTTAGAGAACGAGTTCGAAAATGACATCGAGGCATTGGATGCAGGTGAATCATATAATTATCTGGGTATTCTTGAATCTAGGGATATTCAGCATACGATAGTTAAGACAAGCCTAGCGACTGCCTTCACTGCGAGACTCAGATTGATTATGAAGAGTTTTCTCAACTCGGCAAACAAAATCAGAGCAATCAACACATTTGTCATCCCTGTCCTCACATACTTCATCGGGCTCATCAAGTGGTCTTAACACCGACCTTGAAAAGTCAAATAGAATCGTCCGCGTATAAATGAAGAAGCACCGAATGCACCACAAAAATTCAGCGATTGAAAGGGTAGTACTACCATGACATATAGGGGGTAGGAGCGTTGTAGATGTCAGAAAACTGTGTGAGTCACAAGTTACACAGGTTAAGGTCTGTTTTAACAGCAAACGAAATGTTGCGCTTTACAGCACTACCTGTAAAGCGGATCTTGACTATACGCCCTTGTATATCAGGGCAGAAACCATGCAGGAATTAGAAATACAATGGAGGCAGGAAGCTATCCACGGCGCGAACCCCAAAACGTTAGATCAACATGAACTAGGTAGTGAGGCATCCAATATTTCGCTAAGAAAGGGTGTTCTGTATCCAGAAACGGAAACATTCGTCATTGCGATACAAGCCAAGGTTATCAGCACCAAGAATTATCGCAAATACGTGTTACATCAGGACAGACATAATTATGCAGCGGCCATTATACATCAACAAATTGCCCTAAATCTAGAACTCTTAAAAGAATGGATGCCTTTCTATCCAAACGGATCATTACATCCCGGCTAATCGACCTGACATCGTGATGCGAGAAAAAAAGGTGGAAGAGTCTACATCATCGACATTGCTTGTCCACTTAACCGAAATTGGCAGTCAACCTATACAACCAAAATCAAATCATGCATCTACATATCCCATTGTGATTTCTGTTACAGGCAATGTGCACGCAAGATGCACTTAACATATTGAACATTTAGGAGTCAGTAAGGTACTGGCAGCACCGCAGAAGGCGGTTTTATTAAACACCTGTTGCATTGTAAGAAAATTTCTTGACCATTAGGAAGCAAGCGACTAAAAACCTGTAGAGTGGCTAGTGATGCCGACCGAGACGAGAAATACCGAGCCTGGCTCGCTTTCGTCTCGGTCATTCCTCGGTTCCGTCTCGTTTTCCTGATCCCATTCCTCGGTTTGTGTCGTCAATTTCTTCCTCCACCCGTCTCGTCCTTACTCGGTCTTACCTCGGGTTTTCCGAGGAATGGAACAGATGTGCGCTGGTGGAGCGGGCAGCTCGCAGGAGCATTCTTTTGCCAGCCTGTCGCGCTAATACTAATTATCATTCTTTAATGACTAGTTAAAGTCTAAATATTCTTACAAATTATATTTTTTTGTCCATTGATGATTAATTTGTTATGAAACACGACTATTTTGGGATAATTTCACAGATTTAACTTTACTGTGCCATTATATCATTTTTTCCAATGAAACATTTATTCTGCCAATTATAAGAATGGAATATATGAAATAAAAAAGTAAAAATATAGGTATATTTTCAAGGTATGTAGAGTTTAAAGAATTTAACACTAATTTAATTTTTTATTTTTCGTAGTGCAATTTCAAATATATTTGTCGGGACATTTATAAAATCGAATGTGTGTAACTACTTGCTCATTCGTAAGTCATAAGTGCGTAACTAACCATCGATTTTATAATTAAATCCTGCAAAATTCATGTATCTTTATTTGTATATTCTTATATGTAAATTTGTATATTCATGTGTATAAAAAAAATTTTAATTCGGAAACGAATTATCACTGACAATTTTCCTCTAGGGACCCTTATAACGTTCATATCTGAAAGTATAGAGCTAAGTCGGAATAAAATAAAAAAAGTTTAATTGCAGAATTTTGGGGAAAATCGTGAATGTTATTTTTGTTTATTAGTCGCCACAATGAGACCACAACTTTTTCAAAGAATTGATCGGGTTTTGTAAATATCTCTAAAAATTACACAAAAATTGAATTTTTCTAAAGTTTCAAAATATTAAAATGATTTCACATACATTTCAAGATCTATCATAGAATTTACACGCTTTAAAGGATCAGGCTTTTTAAATATATCTAAAAAATTTAAAAAGAATTTAATTTTGCTACAATTTTAAAAGATTAAAAAAGGTTTAACATAAATTTCAAGAGCTAACATAGCCCTTACACACTTTGAAATATTTCAAGAAATGCTCAGATTTTAATCTATTTGAAGGATTGCACAAAGATTGGAAATAATTTCATGTTTTTAAATTATTACAACAGATTTCTAAAAGATTTCACAAATATTTCAAACAATTGATTGGGTTTTGTAAGTAACTCTAAAAGTTTCACAAAGAATTTAATTTTGCTACAATAGTCCAAACGTTTTTACCAATAAAAAATATCGTGTTTTATATCAAATTTATTAGGATGAAACAAGTAATCCGGAAACATATAATTCGAAAAATTTACTGGTATATTTAAAAAAATTTCTCTTGCTTCAACGTCTCGGGAACAAAATGGTTTACAACGAAAGGTCTTTCGTCCTGAGCTAAGGGGTTTCCGATTTATAAAATATTTTATCTTCATACATGAACATACAAATATATACATACATGAATTTCATAGGGGTGAATTATAAAACCCATTGTGTTAGCATATGGGTTTATGTGAGTATTATTACTGACTTATTTGTTACTTAGTACTTATTATACATTAAAATTTGAAGCTACAAAATTTTTAAATTCTAATTTAAAATATAAAAGATGAAATTAGTGTTAAATTCGTTAAACTTCAAAGGACTTAAAAATATGCATACCTTTTCGACTTTCTGTTTCATATATTCTGTTATAATTGGCAGAATATATTTAAAGCAGCATACTAATAGAGGAAATTTTAATCTTTGAAAAAGTCAAAACATGCTCGTGTTTGATATCAAATTAATCAGTAATGGCCAAAATAATATAATATTTAATTATATTTCGACTTTAAGTATATATTAAAGAATGCTAATTATTATTAGCACGTCAGGGTGGCAAAAGAATGCTGCGAATGCTTCCGCGAGCTGTTCTCTCTGCTAGCACACATCTGTCGCATTCCCCGGAATAACCGAGGCGAGAAACGTTGAAAGACACTACGATACGAGGAAGAATGCGACGAGGCAAAATGAGAATCGAAATACCGAGACAAGCAAGTATGTCTCGTCTCGTCTCGTTCCTCGGGATTTCTCGCTCGGCAGAAATACTAAGAGTGGCAGATGGTAGCTTTAAGAAAGCATCCAGAGGTGGCAATTGTCACCTCCAACGCTAGTGACCGCTTGTAATTGTACACCTACAACATCATCCCAAGAGGTTTCAAACATCGTATTGGATTGACTTATAACATCTTAATCTCATCAGTCACTTGACTTACTATCGGCGAGAAAATACGAGTCCTCTGGCTTTGATGTTGAATAAGTATGTGAAGAAAAAATGGCAGATTAATGAAAAAGGTCTTATTTTAAAGGTGTAAATATTGTACGTTAATGAGCCGAAAAGTAATATTCCAGAAAATTATTTGTAGCTTACAGATCTGAAAATACGATGAAAAGTGAGGAAATTGGATAGCTTTTAAAAACAGTGAACTTTGAAGCATAGTTTTTTACGGAAAAAATAATACGAAAAATCTGAAAAAATTCATGGTGGTACATTAAACATTTCTGAACCGATTGTCGTCGAAAAATGTGCAAAATATAAATAATTGTTTGCTTTTCATGAATAAATATGCGACTGCACTATCTTCAGTTCTAATGAAGATAATGAAGTGATTTAAATTGAAGGTAGTTAGTTTAACTATCTGTAATAATTTACAATTTGGAGGAAGTATGTGCTTCTTGTTGTCTTCGTACAAATTGCGATATTTGAAGCAATTTTTTATATAGGAAAGCAAGTGCGAGAGCCCAGCGTGGTGCCGATTTTCAAGGGATCGTCCTCGGTTTTCCTCAGCCCGACCTACCCAACTTGTGCCTCCGAGCCTTAATCTGGCTTTCAAACTCTTTCTCTGTGTTGAGGAAATACGAGGATGATCCACTGAAAAAACGGCACCACGCTGGGCTCTCGTACTTGCTTTCCTATATAAACAACTGACTTCAAATATTGCAATTTCTACGAAGACATCAAGAAGCACATACTTGCTTCAAATCATTAGAACTGAAGATGGTGCGCTCGCATATATTTATTTACAAAAAACGAACAATTATTTATATTTTTCAGATTTTTCGACGGCAATCTGTTCAGAAATATTTAATGTACCACCATGATTTTTTTTTTCAGATTTTTCCTATCATTTTTTCTATACAAAACTATGCTTCACAGTTTACTGGTTTTAAAAGGTATCAAATTTCCTCACTTTTCATCGTATTTTCAGATCTGTAAGCTACAAATGATTTTTTGGAATATTACTTATCGACTCATTAACGTACAACATTTGCACCTATAAAATGATAACTCTTTCATTAACCCACCATTTTTTCTTCACATACTTATTCAACGTCAAAGCCTGAGGACTCGAATTTTCTCGCTGATAGTAGTCCGTGGCTATGATGTATAACCGGGTTCACTCGAGTAAAAGTTTTGAATCATTACAAGAGCAATAATAATAATAATAATGTATTGTTTTCAATTTTTCAATTGTTATAATATACATACGTGTGTTCGAAAAATAAGGTGACTTAATGGTTTTCTCAAAAAATATTCATTTATTCCTCAATATTTATGTTGTCCCCTTCAAAGTAATCCCCATCAGATATAATACACTTGTGCCAACGCTTTTTCCAATCATCGAAGCACTTCTGATAATCATTTTGGGGTATAGCTTGAGTTCTTTCAGCGATGCAGTTTCTATCTCCTCAATCGTTGAAAATCGATGTCCTTTCATGGGTCTCTTCAGTTTTGGGAAAAGAAAAGTCACTGGGGGCCAAATTCGGTGAATATGGAGGCTGAGGCATGACTATAGTGCTGTTTTTGGTCAGAAAATCTTTCACAAGCAACGATGAATGAGCAGGTGCATTATCGTGATGCAAAAGCCACGAATTGTTTTTCCAATGTTCCGGACGTTTTTTGCGTATCGCCTCTCACAAACGGTGCATAACATGAAGGTAATACTCCTTATTGACCGTACGACCATGTGGTAAGAATTCCTGATGCACTACGCCACGGTAATCAAAGAAGACAGTGAGCAAAACCTTCACATTTAACCGAACTTGACGCGCTTTTTTCGGTCAAAAAACAAAAAATTCAAAACTTGAATGTACGTAGCCCGCGAAAATTGAAAAGTCACCTTACTTTTTGAACACATCTATATATACATATAATTAAAAATTTGTTATAAGGACAACCGCAGGATTTCGCCGGGAGCGTGTGCTAATCTGAAAAATTGCACCCGCTTCCTGCGAAATCGCGGTAAAATTTCAGCCATAACCACGTCTCACAACCGTGAGATAGGTGGCTACAGTCTGTAAAGGAACCAATACGACGATCCAGCAAATGAATAGAGTGGTACCGGGACGGCAAGCATGTTCGTTGCAGATATTTTGTTCCTCGCCGACAGTTCGGAAGACCAAATCAGCCGGACGAGACGTTTGTACCTGTTTCGGAGATTATCCTTTATAGATGTCACATCCTGAATGCGGCTCTGTGGCACGCCCAGGTGTGTATAAGTCTCTCCAGCGCAAAGGTGTCGTATGGCGCTTCTATCAACGAGCTCAGGATCTTCAGGGATGCCATTAAGTTTTCCTCGCTTCAAGTAATCCTTAGCGCATTTACCTAACCCAAATTCCATTCCAATTTTCCTAATAAATCATTCGACAATCCTTAGAGCTAGATGTATTTGCTCTTTGTTTTTAGTATAGATCTTAAGATCGTCCATGTAAAATACATGAGTGACCTTGTACTTTCGATCTGCAGGTTTGCCGTACAAGTACCCGTCGGAATGTCGAAGTGCTAGAGATATTGGCAATAATGTAAGGCAAAAGAGGAGTGGGCTCATGGTGTCGCCCTGAAAGACACCTCTCTGAAACGTAACCTTGTTAGTTGTCACACGATTTTTTCCAGATGAGATAGTAAATCTGGTTTTCCCAAGCGGCATCAATCTCTCTATGCACCCAACTATTTGCGGATCTATAAAGTCTATCTTATAAAGTGTGTTCAGACAAGTTATTGGCCTGTCATTTAAGTTGCCTATTTTCGGCAGGAGTATTGTGCGCCCTTCCACCAACCAGTCTGGAATCGGCTCTTCCGACTTCAAATATGAGGTGAAAATACGGGCCAAATGCTGATGGGTTGAAGAAAACTTCTTCCACCAGAAGGTTTTAATACACTCTGGTCCCGGTGCGGTATAGTTCTTCATCCCTCTTAATACTTTTTTCACCTCTTCGGTAGTGATGAGTGGGCATTCTTTATCAGGTGCTATGAGGGCAACACATAATTCCTGGAAGCTATTTATATTTTCTGAGTCTTAATCTAGTCTATACTGAACTTCGTAGACTTCTCTCCAAAATACTTCGACCTCTTCTGGTTTTGGTGGGTGTTCGACAGTAACTGGAGGGTCTTGGAAGAGTCGAGATGGGTCAGAGAGAAACTGTTGATTTTCTCTGACCCATCTCTTCCTCCGCTCTAGACTTCTCTTAGCGTCAGATTGTATCCGTATTCTCTCAACAATATGCTGCCTGATGGTCAGCAGCTTTGACTTGTTAAGTGTGTGATAACGGGTCCGGAGTTCGCGCGCGAACTTTCGAACCTTGGCGGTAAAATTCCTGCCAGATGTGATGTAGTCAATCACACACTGAATGCGGGACACGTACTGTTTTGTCCAGCCTATCTTCATGGCAAGTTGATGCATTCGTCTTTTGGTCTTATGTTCAACCATTAGTTTTGTTTTACGGTTCGCATCGGCCAAAGCTCTCGCTGCATTATACACACAATAATTGATAGCCCAGAGGTCGGATTCTCCGGAAAAATGTCCACGAAGCTCGTCATCTATTTCAGCCAGATCTTTAGGCTTGAGAGAAACCTTGGTGTTGATGTTTCTCCGGGGCGTAAAGCATCGCTCTTCATCTGTTGGATGCCTGCCCGCGGTTGGTCTTAGTGTCGCCTCTCTTTCTCTGTTGCTGGCTTGTTCCAGCTGTGGTAGAGTAGGCGTTCCGCTTACATAGCCCCTTTTACGGAGTAGTTCAGCATGGTTTCGCAGACGTTGCTGCGAAAAGTGCGATAGCTCCGGGTGTTTCTCGCACCACAGAGCATGCAGCCGTGGCATGTAACCCCGTTCAGGGGCCACACTCGCATCGTAGCACTCTAGCAAGTCATGATTCAGTCGCTCCGTCCACCCAAAGGTCGCGAGAATCCGCCGATCCATCGCATTGAATATATTTTATATATATAGGTGTGTTCAAAAAGTAAGGTTACTTTTCGATTTTCGCGGGCTACGTACATTCACGTTTTAAATTTTTTGTTTTGTTGTGCTGGTACACTCGTGACGATCATATGTTCACAGTTTTGACTATATAGCTCGTGTTGTTTTTCTGTCAGAGGCGTAAAAGGTTAGAAGGGTTTGGTTTGATCGGCGATTTTCTTCTTTCGAAAAAAATGGCGCAAAGAGTTTGCATTAAATTTTGTGTGAAAAATGGAATCCAGTGCTCTAAAACTCTTGAAATGTTGACAGTTGCATACGGTGAGTCTACTCTGAGTAAGAA
>NC_046666.1:113982587-113985060 GCF_010883055.1 Belonocnema kinseyi | reverse complement strand
AAATATATAATGTATTGTTTTAATATTTTAGGATCTGCAGTGGATACTGAAGAAGGGAGTGAATCGGTCCTGGGTTTGACAAGAAGAGAAATGTTTGTCATAATACAGAAAAATTTACATAAGACTGCAGCTGTTATCTATGGAGACATAGAAAAATTCATATCTGATAAATTGCAAAGACAATTTGTTTGGTGAGACAAGACGAAATCCAGAACTCGACGTCTTCTTGCCCTTTGAAGAAACTGAATATAAACAGGATATAAGTGCAACAATAGGATCGCCTACAGGTAGATCCACTTTAGAATTTACAACAGCCAGTGATCGGACGAAACGAAGGCGGACTAAGGACTTAAGATCACAATTAAGCGTGGAAGAATTGTGCTATGCTACGTAAATGAGTTTTCGATCGCTGGAAAAGTGGGATGCAGCAAAATTCGTGGAATATGTCGCTTTAGGAACTCCTTCGACAGGTAGAAAATATGGGGCATCATTCAGTTATATTTCTGAGAGTACTTTCTCTCTCTCTCCTTATTCAGCTGTGTCACTAATTGTAGAGCAAATGCTACCGTTAGAAATCAGATACAATTATAACTGATACTAAAGCAGAAAGTAATGTTCAGGCTCGTCTTTATCATATCGCTGATCGTATTCTGTCGACTCAAATGGTGGTCATAAAGACTTCACCCGCGAAAGATTTAACTTTTATTTGCAAATGGGGTTCTGACGGCACCTCCGGGCAGAGTAGATATAAGCAGAAATTCATTGATGATTATGAGGGTAAATTTTATGATGCCAATATTTTTGTACCTCTCTTGTAGCATTACAGCTTGTCAATTGATACAATACAAATGCAAAGACTGTGGTATGGAAAAATCCAAGACCTTGATTCCCTCGTTTTTGTAGACCTCTTAGAATCCAATTTCTTCATGAGAATATTGAAGCAACCGTAACTGAGATTAGTTATTTAATGAGCAAGTTGATAAGCTTGTCGGTTCCGAAAAAATTGTAGATAGGAAAGAAATTTCTGTTCCTTATGAACTTGCTTTAACCATGCTAGACAGAAAAGTGTGCAATGCAAACACAGGTACTGAATCTACGCTACGTTGTCATTTATGCGGCTCAACCTCTAAGGACTTTAATAAAATTGATTCAATTCTGCAAAAACAAGTGTCTGATAAAAACTTAGCATAACGATTGTCCACACTGCATGCCTGGATTAGATTTTTCGAGTGTTGTTTGGATGTATCATATAGACTAGATGTCAAAAAATGGCAAGCTCGCGGTAGCGAAGATAATGAGAAAGTAGAGACGCGTAAATAAGGATACAAAAAGGTTTTCGTATGGAGTTAGGTCTAATAATCGATCAACCGAAACCTCGTGACTTTTTGCAGTTATATTCATGGTATTATATGCCAACCTCTGTACATAAACTTCTTATTTATCGGGCACAAATAATAAGTTCGTCATTATTACCAATAGGAAAAATGTCAGAAGATGCTCAAGAATCCTCTAATAAATATATCAAAAGATTCAGAGAAGATTTTACCTGAAAGTATTTACGTTTAAAAAGTATGGAAGACCTTTTTCTACGCTTACTACTCACATCTGACCCACTCATTTCTAGTCTGCGTAAATTACCCCGTAAAAAGTTTAATTCATTGCTATCACAAACAGCTACAATGTTCATTGTGCCTGATATCGAAATGTTGGAGATTTTCTCTCATGAAACCAGTGAGTGTTTAGACGTTGAATCTGAATCTTCTTCTGACGAAAATTGAAGAATGCCATTTTTTATATATCTCTTACTTCTAAGTCTTTTAATAAATATATTTTAATAATTTAGGTTCTCAATTTGTATTCAGTGACCTCAAAAAATCCCTCATATCGATTAATATTAGAATTAAATATGAATAAGTAACCCGTACACCATATTGGATCCAACTTTTTTTTTAATTTTTGGCATTGGCTTCGTAATCAACGACCTTGAAAACATCCTTATACCAAATTTGAAAAAAAATGTATATATATTTGGTATAGTCGTCCGCCATATTGGATCCACCAATTTGATTTTTGAATTTTTGACATCGGATTCGTAATCAGCAACCTCAAAACCACCTTACACCAATTTTGAAAAAAATTCAATATATATTTAGCATAGTCGTCCACCATTTTATTTAAAAATTTTTTGACATCGGATTCATAACCAGTGACCCCAAAAACCCCCAAGTAAGAAGATTTAGCCCATTTTATTAACATTTTATACTTTTGGCCAAGTTTTCTGGAGTTGATCCCACTGTGCATTCTGAAAGAGTGTATAGTTTCCATAATTCGAAGTACAGGAACTTTCACTTCAGAAAATCTAAAAATGTGTATACCCCATCTCTAATATGGTTAAATTCAATGAAAATTGTCCATCAGAAGCCTGAAACTGATAATTATTATTCATTTTTACTATTATTTATTTCTATTATTA
>NC_046666.1:113960175-113982487 GCF_010883055.1 Belonocnema kinseyi | reverse complement strand
TCCAATTCGGACAAGACATTAGCAGGAATTAGTAAATATTTGGCAAATTAAGGCAAGACTTGTGCCTGATTTAGTTAATAGCCGGACAATGAAGGCAAGACATGAGCAGAATCTCGTCATTATCCGGCCAATTAATGCAAGACATGAGCAAAACTTAGTTATTATCCGGACAATTAAAGCAAGACATGCGCAGAACTTAGTCACTATCCGGCCAATTAAGGTAAGGCATGAGCAGGACTTAGTAAATATCTGGCCAATTAAGGCAATACATGTGCAGGACTTAGTGAATAGCTGGACAATTAAGGCAAGCCATAAACATAATTTAGACATTATCTGGCCAATTGATGCTAGACATGAGCAGGACTTCAATATCCGGCCAATTAAGGCAAGACATGAGCAGGACTTAGTCAATATCCGGACAATTAAGGCAAGGCACGAGGATGTTTTAGTCAATATCCGGCCAATTAGGGCAAGACATGAGCAGGACTTTGTAAATATCCGGCCAATTAAGGAAAGACATGAGCAGAACTTAGTCACTATCCGGCCAATTAAGGCAATTCATAAACATAACTTAGTCATTATCTGGCCAATTGGGACAAGACATGAGCAGGACTTATTAAGTTTCCGGGCAATTAAGGCAAGGCATGTGCAAGATTTAGTAAATATCTGGCCAATTAAGGAAAGCAATTATCAGGACTTAGTAAATATCCGGCTAATTATGGCAAGGCATGATCATTACTTAGTAAATATCCGGCCAATCAAGGCAAGGTGTGAGCAGGACTTAGTAAATATCCTGCCAATTAAGGCAAGACGTAAACAGGACTTAGTCAATATCTGACCAATTAAGGCAAGACATGAGTAGGACTTAGTCAATATCCGGTCCATTAAGGCAAGACACGAACAGAACTTAGTCAATATCCAGCCAATTATGGCAAGACATGTGCAGGACGTAGTGAATAGCCGGCCAATTAATGGAAGCCATGAGCAAAACTTAGTAATTATCTGGCCAATTAAGGCAAGATATGAGCAGAACTTAGTTATTATCCGGACAATTAAAGCAACACATGCGCAGAACTTAGTCACTATCCGGCCAATTAAGGTAAGACATGAACGAACTTAGTCATTATCCGTCCAATTAAGGCAATACATGAGCAGAACTTAGTTATTATCCGGACAATTAAAGCAATACATGGGCAGAACTTAGTAAATATCCAGCCAATTAGGGCAAGACATGAGCAGGACTTAGTAAATATCCGGCCAATTAAGGAAAGACTTGAGGTGGACTTAGTCAATATCCGGACAATTAAGGCAAGGCACGAGGATGACTTAGTCAATATCCGGCCAATTAAGGCTAAACCGCAGTACTTAGTAAATATCTGGCCTATTAAGAGAATGAATTATCAGAACTTAGTCAAAGTCTGGCCAATTAAGGAAAGACTTGAGGTGGACTTAGTCAATATCCGGACAATTAAGGCAAGGCACGAGGATGACTTAGTCAATATCCGGCCAATTAATGCTAAACCGCAGTACTTAGTAAATATCTGGCCTATTAAGAGAATGAATTATCAGAACTTAGTCAAAGTCTGGCCAATTAAGGCAAGACTTGTGCCGGATTTAGTTAATAGCCGGACAATGAAGGCAAGGCATGAGCAGAATCTCGTCATTATCCGGCCAATTAATGCAAGACATGAGCAGTACATAGTCAATATCCGGCCACTTAAGGCAAGCCATAAAAATAACTTATTCATTATCTGGCCAATTAAGTCAAGCCATGAGCAGTATTTAGTAAATGGCCGGCCAATTAAGGCAAGACATGTGCAGGATTTAGTAAATATCTGGCAAATTAAGGCAACACATGAGCAGAACTTACTCATTATCCGTCCAATGAAGACGAGACATGAGCAGGGCTTATTAATTATTTGACAAATGAATGCATGACATATGCCGGACTTAGTAAGTAGCCGGCCAATTATGACAAGGCATGATCAGAACTTAGTTATTATCTGGCCAATTGTGACAAGACATGAGCAGGACTTAGTAAATGTCCGACCAATTGAGGCAAGACATGAGTAGGACTTAGTAAATATCCGGCCCATTGAGGCAAAACATGATCAGAATTTAGTCAATATCCGGACAATTAAGGCAAGGCATGAGCAGGACTTAGTCATTATCCGGCGAATTAAGGCAAAGCATGAGCAATACTTAGTCAATATCTGGCCAATCAAGGCAAGACATAAGCAGAACTTAGTCATTATTCGGTCAATTAAGCAAGACATGTGCAGTACTTTTTAAATATCCGGCCCATTAAGACAACACATTATCAGAACTTAGTCAATGTCCGGCCAATTAAGGGATGACATGAGCAGAATTTAGTAAGTATCCTGCCAATGAAGGTAACCCATTAGCAGGACTTAGTAAATATCCGGCTAATTAAGGCAAGCCATGAGCAGTACTTAGTAAATATCCGGCCAATTAAGGCAAGACGTGAGCAGGACTTAGTAAATATCCTGCTAACTAAGGCAAGATGTAAACAGGACTTAGTCAATATCTGACCAATTAAGGCGAGACATGAGTAGGACTTATTAAATATCCGGCCCATTTAGGTAATACATTATCAGAACTTTGTCTATATCCGCCCAATCAAGGCAATACATGCGCAGAACTTAGTCACTGTGCGGCCAATTAAGGGAAGACATGATCAGGACTTAGTAAACAGCTTGACAATGAATGCAAGCCATGAGCAAGACTTAATCAATATCCGGCCCATTGAGGCAAGACATGATCAGAATTTAGTCAATATCCGGCCAATTAAGGCAAGTCATGCGCAGAACTTTTCACTATCCGGCCAATTAAGGCAAGACATGTGCAAGACTTTAAATATATCCGGGCAATGAAGGCAAGACATGTGTAGGACTTAGTAAATATCCGGCTAATTAAGGCAAGACATGAATAGTGGCTGGTAAATATCCGGCCAATTAAGACAAGACATGTGCAGGGCTTAGGAAATGGCCGGGCAATTAAGGGAAGCCATGAGCAGGATTTAGTGAATATTCGGCCATTTAAGGCAAGACATGAGCAGTACTTAGTGAATATCCATCCAGTTAAGGCAAGACATGAGCAGTACTTAGTAAATATCCGGCCCATTAAGACAATACATTATCAGATCTTAGTCAATATCCGGCCAATTAAGGCAAGACATGCGCGAAACTTAGTAAATATCCGGCCAGTTAAGGCAATATATGTGCAGGACTTAGTAAAAGGCCAGCCAATTAAGGCAAGTCATAAACATAACTTAGGCATTATCTGGCCAATTAATGCAAGACATGTGCAGGATTTAGTAAATAGCTGGACAATTAAGGCGAGACATGAGCAGGACTTAGTGAATATCCGAACAATTAAGACAAGGCATGTACAGAACTTAGTAATTTGCCGGCCAGTTAAAGCGAGACATCAGCAGGTCTTAGTAAATGTCCTGCCAATGAAGGCAATACATGTGCAGAACTCAGTAAATAGCTGGAAAATTAAGGCAAGTCATGAGCAGGACTTAGTAAATATCCGGCCAATTTAGGCAAGGCATGAGCACTATTTAGTAAATATCCGGCCCATTAAGACAGAGCATTTTCAGAACTTAGTCATTGTCCGGCCAATTAAGGAAAGACGTGAGCAGAACTTAGTTATTATCCGGCCAATTGAGGCAAGGCATGAGCAGGACTTAACAAATATCCGGCCAATCGAAGGCAAGACATGTGCAGGACTCAGTAAATAGCCGGCCAAGTAAGGCAATCCATGAGCAGGACTTATTCAATGTCCGTCTCATTGAGGCAAGACACGATCAGAACTTATTATATATCCGTCCAATTAAGGCAAGACGTGATAAGGACTTAGTAAATATTTGGAGAATTAAGGCAAGGCATGTGCCGGACTTAGTTATTATCCGCCCAATTGAGACAAGACATAAGCAGGATTTAGTAAATAGCCGGCCAATTAAGGCAAGCCATGAGCAGGACTTAGTAAATATACAGCCAAATAAGGCAATACTTGAAAAGGATTTAGTAAATATCCGGCCAATTAAGGCAAGGCATAAACATAACTTAGTCATTATCTGGCCAATTGAGACAAGACATGAGCAGGTCTTAGTAAATGTCCGGCCAATTAAGGCAAGACATGTGCAGGATTTAGTAAATATCCGACCAATTAAGACAAGCGATTAGAAGGACTTAGTAAATATCTGGCTAATTAAGGCAAGACGTGAGTAGGACTTAGTCAATATCCGGTTTATAACGATTTATAACGATGGTAAATGCGAGGAAAAATCTCAAAAAGCAATGATAACTTTTGAAAAGTCCTAAATAATCATTTTATTTTAGCAATTTTTTTGGACTCGAGAGTTTAGTTTAATTTCACGAAAATACTTTCGAAAATTTAAATTTTGATCCAAACGAGTGAAATATAGTAAAAAATCTCAAAAAGGAATCATAACTTTTAAAAGGCCTAAAAAATGTTATCTTGAAATTTTTTGGTTGGACTTGAAAATGTAGTTTCATATTACGCAAATACACGGAAAAAATAGAAGATTTAAGTTTTGGATCCGAACGATTCAAAATACGTGGAAAAATATCAAAAAGGAATTAAAGCTTTTGCAAAGTCCTGAATAATTTTACTCTAACAGTTTTTTTTATAGGACTTGACGATTAAGTTAAATTTTACGAAAACACAGTGGACAAATAGAAATTTCAATTTTCAATCCAAACGTTTTAAAATACGGGAAAAAATCTCACAAAGCAATGATAACTTTTGAAAAGTCCTAAATAATCATTGTATTTTAGCAATTTTTTTTGGACTTGACAGTTTAGTTTAATTTCACGAAAATAGTTTCGAAAATTAAAATTTGGATCTAAACGAGTGAAATACAGGAAAAAATCTCAAAAGGGAATCATAACTTTTAAAAGGCCTAAAAAATTTTATCCTGAAATTTTTTGGTTAGAGTTGACAATTTAGTTTCATTATACGTAAACACCGTAGAAAAATAGAAAATTGAAATTTTGATCCAAACGACTCATAATACTAGAAAAAATATCAAAAAAGAATTATATCTTTGTAAAAGTCCTAAATAATTTAATTTTCACCATTTTTTTACAGAACTTGAACATGTAGTTAAAAAAATTTTATTTTTTCCTTTTTTAGTAGGGCTTGACAATGTAGTTTAATTATACGAAAATACAGTGGAAAAATAGAACATTTAAATTTTGGATCCAAACGATTCAAAATACATGGAAAAGTCCTAAAAAGGAATGATAACTTTTTAATAGTTCTCAATAATTTTATTGTGATAATTTTGTATAAGACTTGACAATTAAGTTTAATTTCACGAAAATAACTTGGAAAAATAGAAAATGCACATTTTGATCGACACGATTCAAAATACAGCGAAAAATTTCAAAAAGTAATTAAAGATTTTGAAAAGTAATTTTGAAATTTGAAAATCTGATCCAAACGATTTAACATATAGGTAAAAATCTCAAAAAGGAATTCTACCTTTTAAAAGTCCTAAACACTTTTATTTCATAATAAAAAAATCTCAAAAAAGGAATTATAATTTTTTTAAAGTCCTAAATAATTATATTTTAACCGTTTTTTTATTGGGCTTGATAGTTTACTTTAATTTTACGAAAATGGAATGGAAAAATAGAACTATCAAATTTTGGATACAAACGATTCGAAATATGTGGTAAAATCTTAAAATGAAATTATAACTTTTGAGTTCGTTTTAATTTTACAATAACAAATTGGAAAATAAAAATTGAAAATTTTAATCCAAACGTTTCAAAATACAGGAAAAAATCTCAAGAAAGGAATTATAAATTTTGAAAAGTCCTACAAAATTTTATTTTATCCATTTTTCGGTAGGGCTTGTCATTTTAATTTAATTTACCAGAAATACTGTGGTAAAGTAGAAAATTGAAATTTCGAGCGAAATTAATCAAAATACAGGGTAAAATCTCTAAAAGGAATCATCATATTGATTCTTACCTTCAATTCCATCAAGTCTTGTAATGTCTGACATTGCGTTTTAAAATCTATTTCTAACATTTCAAACCAGGGGGGCCAACATCTTCAGAATGAATTTATGTAGTTCTAGCGACTGGCCACTAAGCTTCTGTAACTTGGCGCTGTCATCCATTTCCACACATACTTTTTCCGCTAGGAGACAAACACTTCTGCTATCTCGTCACCTCGCTTCTTTACTACATTTTAATTATTTCATTTCAGTTGGAAATAATATTTTGTTAATTTTTATACAACATATACGTATTGCATTACTGATTTCTTCTTTTTTGGTCAAGTGAAACTGCACCAGACACTTGCAATTAGTGAATGAAAATGCCATGTGGTCAGCTGTCACCTTCAAATAAATTAAAATACAAGGCTTTGGTGTGAACATTATAAATATTAAAAATATATATTTATCAATGATATATTTCAATTTCAATTTCCCTGTTTTTAAATTGGCGGAAAAAAATAACATTGGGTAGTTGGTCATTTATGATTTTTGTATGTATCACATGCCCTTAAGTTCAATACTAGCAGTCAATTATTATTATTTTTTTAAATACCTTTTTTGTTATATCTTTAGATTATAGAAATAGTGGGTGTTAAAATCAAACACATAGTTTCAAAATTATATTTTTGTAATTATAAATAATATTTGGACGATATGCAGTCGTATGATGATGAGTGGATGGTCTGTAAAACAATTAAATAATTTTTTATCATTTTTAAAATTAACTCCGGCATTTTCGTACGCCAGGGGTTTGCCAGTACCGCCAAGAATTACAAGCCAGTACTGGTATAGTACAAACCAAGTGCAAACAGCCAGTACTGGAACTCCGACGGGGGGTACTAGGCCAGTACTGGGCCGGTGGTGTATTTCTGCCTGGGATAACTTCGTTATCACTTGGAGCCTGACCATTACCTGCCCAGTACTAATCTGTAGTTGTAGCCTAGTGGTGAACTTCAGTGCTGGCCCAGTACTACAGGTCAGTACCTCACCGAGTTTGCAGTATTGGTTGAGCCAGTGCTGGGTCAGTACTAATAGAGGGTTTCGCACCAGTATCAAATGTAAGTACTAGCCCAGTACTGGCTAAATACTGCAATTCAGTACAGAACATTGTTATCATTAGGGGTTTCACCGGTATAAAGCCTAAGTCCTGCCAATTTCTAACAGTATCGCGCCAGTACCGAACTCCGACTGGAGGTACTGACGAGGTGCTGTGCCGGTGGTGAATTTCCCCCTAGGTATCTACCTTGATTCAGATTTAAATACTTATCAATTACAACAAATCCATTCTTATCATCATATCAGTAAGCTAAACACACCTTCTTAAATTGTGAATAAGGCATGTCACTATTAACATGTTCATCATATATATATGCTTCAGATATGTCTCATCTTGTTTAAACAATACAAGCAAATTAACATTATCACGTATAAGATGTTTTGGAATACGAACATATGTCTGGCTGAAATAGAAACAGTCAACGTTCGTATGTCTACCCATTGAAAAAAATGCTTTTATATTATCTTGCTTTTCACAGGCTACATCATCAAATACAAGCACTGAATTTGAATTAGCTTCATTTAGTATTACAACATCATCATGCTCATTGAAAGGAAAGTACTCGACACCAGCTATTGAGTTCAGAACTTTTTCTAAACACTTGTATTGTAGTTGATTTATAGATTTAGAGTAAACATAAACATTTTCAAATCTCAATCCATTTCGGTGTATTAATAAAGCCAACAAAGCATTCCTCTTTCCACAGTAGGAAGGTCCACAAAATATTGCTCGTACACTGTTCCGTAACGAATATCCATGCCGTCTTTCTTTTTTTTCATGTTGAACAAGCGAATCTTGATTATGACTGAGTGAAAAACTATAAATAGCAGTTTTATGTAGGTCCAGTCTTTAGTCTGAAAGTATCTCTGAAACAGATATGATCGTTCACGGTGACAAACCTACAGTCAGTCGTAAGCGATCCTCGAAAGAGGCAATACGTGGCAAAGGTCTGTTGAATAAAATTATTAATAATCTTCCTGTATAGTTAAATATTCCTGAACACCAGTACTGTGGACCAGGCAGGAAATTGGCAAAACGAATTGCTCGAGTTGATCCTGGAATCAACCCTCTTGACGCTGCTTGTAAGAAGCACGATATAGCCTACACACAAAATAGAGAAAATGCGGCTAGAAACTCGGCTGATAGTGTACTAGCTGAAGAAGCTTGGAAACGTGTCTTTTCTCAGGACAGAGGCTTGGGTGAAAAGGCAGCTTCTTGGAAAATAACTAATGCAATGAAAATTAAATCAAAATTTGGTATGAGTCTCAAAAATAAAAGGTCTACCACCAAACTCAAAAAATAGTTACAGCAGCTGAAAAAGCAATAATACCAAGTAATGATGCTAAAACTGTGATTAACTCTGATCTCAGAGGTGCACGTGCAGCTGTAAAAAGGACTGGTGGAAAAAGAAATGTAAAGAAACCTAGAATTTTACCTGTTGCAAAGAAATTGGGTGGCTTTGTAATCTTTCTTATAACCATCTTTGCCGGTCTAAGTGCCACCCAGGTAGAAATAAACCACCGGCCCAGTACTGGCCTAGCACAACCTGCCGGAGTTACAGTACTTGCTGGCTGTACTAAGCCAGTACTGTGCCAGTACTGTCTTGTAATGCTTGGCGGTACTGGCTTGTCAGCACTGTCGCAGTATTAACTGTCAGTACTGGAGCAGTACTGGCAAATCGCTGGCGTACGAAAATGCCGGAGTTAATTTTAAAAATGATAAAAAATTATTGAATTGTTTCAAAGACCATCCATGCATCATCATACGACTGCATCAATACATGTTCATGTCACTGCTTAGAATGAATACATATATTAAATTTTTAAACATTATATTACAAATAAAATTTCTAACGCTAAGGGGGATCGAACCTACATATCTATACTTCAATCTATCGCCTGGCTGTCGGGAGTGCTAACCACTGCGCTAAACCGACAAGTTAAAACTTGGTGAAAAAGCCATCCTCATAAGCTACAGTGCAGAAAAGTTAAAGCACCAAATTTTGAGCTCTCTTTTTCTAATTATTTATTATTATACGACGTTATGTAAATGTAAAATACACGAACTTCTAACAGAATTTTAAAAGTTCTGGTAATAACTTTTAATGAGCATTTAAAATTTGTATCGACAACAAAATGGGAAGTTTTAAAAATTTTCTGATAAAACTGATCAGAAATATGTATTATCATGTTTTGCGACGAATGACGTTAGCGAACGTTCAAAATATTTATTAAAAAAATGGTTAATAATTTCTTTCTAAGACGGTCCGTAATTCGTGCAAAAACAACTCCCAACGTTTCGGGAGTCGAGTGAATTTCGAGCAAGCGAAAACTGTCAGTGGAAAAGTTGTTCAGGAAGGATCAAGGAAGTTTTCTGAAAAATTTTAGCTCAATCGGAATAGTACTTAACAAACTCTTAATATTTTAATTTTCTAGCCCAATGGATTTTCTCCCGCGTAGACTGCGGGCTGTCCGGTAAACCGCTACCCCAGCGTTAGGTACAAGTGTGTCTTACAGCCAGCCGAGTTTTTGTTATAAAAATACAATAAATATGGAAAATCATGTTTTATAATAAATAGTTCTTTTTCTCTGATGAAAATATTTAAATGTTGCCATTTCCAGAAACATGAACTTCATAAAAGTTGTAAAAATGAACAATCTCTCCACATTTCTTTTTTTTTGTATTTGGCATGTCTTTCGCCTGACCTCTATTTGTAAATATACTTACATAGGCTTTAAGGTTTTTTATTTATCAAAAATAAAATATACTAGTTTAGTTCAGTCTGTTCCGATTAGTAGAGCGCATGGTTAAAATATTATGTGATATATAAAGGTTTTTCGATTAAATTATCCTAATAGCTATTAAAAATTCTATGATATAAATATAGTGCAGTTTTCCAATTACAAAATGGAAAATAATAATTTAAAACCTATTAATGGTAGAAAACGAAGGAAGCATGAAAGTTTGTGGGAAAGAAATGTTCTTAAATGTAGCAGAAAAGCGGTCTGTAATAATAAATTAATAAATTGATTTTTGCTTGATATACTTGAAAAATATAATAGAAATAAATGAAATATATAAATCAGTTGACGATACAATTATCACATCGGACGAGGAATAAAGTAGATTTAATTATTTTTTAATACGGACATATGTAACATAATTATTATCTTTAGCACTAAAATATCAATTTATACATTGAAAACCACTTCTACATACTTAATAAACAATGATTTTTATATTCACTATATTTTTAATTAAATAAATTCGGCTGACTGTGAGACAAATTTGTACCTAACGCTAGGGTAGCGGTTTACCGGCCGGCCCGTAGTCTACGCGGAAGAAAATCCATGGCGCCAGAAAATTAAAACATAACAGTTTTTTAAGCACTATTTCGATTAACCTAAAATTTTCCAGAAAACTTCGTTGAACCTTTCTGAACAACTTTTTCACTGACAGTTTTCGCTTGCTCAAAATTCACTCGACTCCCAAAACGTTGGAAGTTGTTTGTGCACGAATTACGCAGCGTCTCGGAAGAAACTTATTAACAATTTTTTAAATAAATATTTTGAACTTTCGCTAGCGTCATTCGTCGCAGAACACGATAATGCATATTTCTGAACAGTTTTATTACAAATTATTAAAAACTTCTCATTTCGTTGCGAGTTGAAGTGAAAAAATGCAAAATATTTTATTCAGGGAAAAAACAGTTTTTCGTAAATAATTCGAAAATTAAAAAAGCTACAACTTTTTTCATGCGGAGAAAAAGATGCGGCATTAAATTTTCATTGTGGGTATGTATCTACAAAATTAAAATTGGAGAGATAAAAACTCCAACAAAATAATTCTATATCTCCTTTTTGCATATAAATGAATTTCTAAATGAATTTTTAAGCGGAATATTAGCGTCTAAATCGTTCATAACATTCATGCCAGTTCTAAGAGCTTCTGTTCCGACAACTCGACGTCCTGTAGTCAAGAAACGAAGAACACGCCGAAATAGACCGCTGAGAAAGTTTCCAATACCGTAACCTTTTGAATATGGTGCGCCAATATAAATCTGGGGAATTCCTCCATCACCACCTGCTTGTAAGGTGCAATATTCAGCGTATTGGCTCATTATTTCTTTCTTTCTTATCTCTATCTAGTCAATACATTTAAGGTGAAGTGAAGCTGTCAGCGTACTAAACTCAAATGGTATTGGCAAACCAACGTGGTCCCTTATATCAATTTCAATCGTAGGAAATCCTGTATGAAGAACTGGTATGTAATTGGCTGGTGAAAAACTACTGACTTGTGTTGTACCAAAAAATTAATCTCTTGTATCTACAGAAACAGCACGTAAGAGTGGTGCTTTTATATCAACAGTAACGCGAGGTTCACAAATATTACAGTAAAAAAATAATTTATCCGGAAGACAACTAGCTAGACTAGGTGGATGTCTAGCAGCATACTCATTATATTCAATTGGAAGTAGATTATTTGGTGCAAGACCAAGAATACGTGATAATTTATCACTAAGTACCAAAAAATGTTGATCATTCATCTGACATAATTTTGCACACTGTTTTTGTATGCGCATCTAGCTGCTTTTGAATATGTCATATTTAAATTAAATGTGTTGTCCTAATTCTGGAAGACTGTTCAGAGTATTTAAGAGAGACTCAATATTGGCATAAAGGCCAGGTTCAAAGAAATTTACAAGGAGTTTTTTCCACATAAGAGGTTCTGCTTCATCTTCTAACTTTTCATTCATGACAATAAGTTCTATTCAATCTTCTAACTTTTCTCTGATATTTTCATCATTTATTTTATCATTTACAACAGGCACTTTATATTTGTGAAGAAGGTCAATACCATTCTCAATGCTTTTTCTATTTTTGATATTACCATCAAATTGTAGGAAAGTATGTCCGTCAGTCCCAGCATTCATAAGGGTAATGCGGGTTTCAATTGAGTCATCATGTCTCACGTGAAGAAATGTACGAGGGAGTTGTATTTCTGTGAGAGCTACTACCCACTTTCCTTGCAGCTGAATCTTATGTGGCAGTTGTGTTATAAAATTGGAAGTAGTGTTCTCGGGAAAATATTTCATACTACTATTGCTTGGTAAAATAAGGTAAAATTGATCAGAATTCATTTTTACAATGATTTTAAATTTTAAGCCTTTAGTTTGCAGTTTTTTTCAATCTTAAATTCCTCCTCTACTATGCCTGATGCTGTGATGGTGATGCTGTGATGCTATGTCTGATGCTGTGATGGTTTCTACTGGTAGAAATTCGCCATTGGTTGATTGTCTGCGGCTTCATTTTGGTCATTATTCTCAATAGGTGGTTTTCCATTCTCACCAACAAAGAAGAAAAATTTTTGTGATACTTGACTATATATTTTCCACTTTTCACGTTCATCAATTGGAGAAGGTGAAAATAAGATACGACTCATTTCGAAATCTAGCCTACCATGGTTATTGACAGGTGTTTGTGTAGTTAAACCGGGTATTGCGGGTATAATTTGTGAATCATTTGTTTTTATAGTTGACTGTTTTAAAGTTTGCAGTTGCTGTTGGATTTTATCGACTTGGTCACTTGAAATAAGCAACATTTTTATAGCATGCTCCATATTTGCTGGTAAAATGACCTTTTTGTTCAGAAAGAATAACTAAATAAATTATATATTAAACCACCAATAATTGGTGCTAGCAAAATAGGTAAAAATCCACCTTTTTCACGATAAATGTTTTTTTGTTCTTCTACGTCTCATGGGTTTCCGCTAATTTACGTATATTTTTCTGAAATATGCTGCGAAATGTGGAATAATATTCATTAATTAAATTCTACATTAATTACTAGTGTTCAAACTAAATACCAGAATCTGGTTTCTTTATTCACCAGATTCTGTTTTTCGTCTGGTCTGATCAATTCTCCCGCCAGTCTGGTCGACTAGAGAGAGCAAATGCTGGGCCAGACTCTGGCCTCTGTCATACAAGTCAGACGTTGCTAGTAGGGAAAGTCTAGACTGATTTGTGGGAAACTGTGACTTTCTTGCAAGGAAAATGGGTTCATCCTCACTCCTTTGTCTATGGTCACACCCCCAACACTCTTGAAAGGTATCTTAAAAAATCTATTAATATACGTTCTCACAAACCCATACAACTTTCCAGTATATGTATTATATTTTAAAACCAAAACATTTTAATCATCATATATAACAAATATTTCCATTGATATATTTTACAAAAATGTCATAAAATAATAATTGCATCATTTAAATATTGAAACCATTTTTTCTTACCTTATATATCAAACTTCTGAAGTTTTTGATTAGTTATTAGTGAACTAGTCTGAATCAATATAATTACTAACCGAAATACGTACTCGTTACTGATAAGTAATGAAAAAAAGATAATACTGAAGTGAATTAGTAAGCGATTGTTACTATTCTTTACTCAAAGTATATTTAAAAATATTTTACGTGTATGAAACTGTTTAAAACTTAACTAAACTATTTTGGTTTTCTCTCCCCCATTTCATCTTACTTTTAAAATTTATCTCCCCCTACATCTTTTTACAATCGTCCTCCACTTCTGTGGATTTCCCCCACTACCTAACCAATAACCTATCATAGTTCAAGAAACCTATATGAAGCTTGTTCAGACACGTTTTTACCTCAATACCTTATATCAGTTCATTTTGATACATAAACTGTACCTATGGCTGTTCACTTATTAGTACATCTGTATTTCTAAACACAATAAGTACAATGTCTCAAAATATAATAAAACCGAAAGACTGAGACATTGAAGATATTATCACCTTACAATCCCTTAATCATTCTTCTTCAAGTCATAAAAGAAAAAAGTTCACATGACAGAGGTCGAGCCTTCACGTAGGACTAACAAACATCTTAAGTTAACGACTCTGTACGCTTTCAATAATTCCTGCAGTAAGAATGTGATTATTGGATTGGAACTACAGACCGATGGACGTTTTGAACAAATTGTCAAAATTGTTACTAATAAACTACATGGAATCACTTTTGGAGTTCCAACATGGGCGAAATTCCTGCAACAGATCAATATCATCGACGATTATTTTGAAAAGGACAAACGACCCTCATCAGATCATACTGAGCCCCTTGAGATAAATGACTACAAAGTGATATTTACAACATGTTTTGGAGAAAAGACTATTCTGTTCGACAGTATACCTGAACCTGTTGCAGAATGTGAAAATAGTAAAAATGCTTGTGAAGTGAAGAAAAAAAGTGTATGTACCTACCAGCCCTATGCATCGCCCGTATATGTGTATGTAGTAGTTGTTATTTTAACATCCGGAAGGGTATCGTAGTTCAGATAAATCCAATAGTTAGTGCTCCGATCAGGTAAGCCTGTTTTTCCATGGTTATGTATAGCAAAATTACTAAAATTCATTAAAAACTTGATACTTTTTATGAATATAAAAGGAATAACATCGTTTTCAGTAACAATAAGAGCAGCTGTAACTAGTTAACCAAAAAAATGCATCAAAACATGTAATTTAATATTAGGAAAATTGAATATGAGGATAAGTATTCTGAAAACAGTTTGAATTTTATTCATATTTTTCCATTGTTTATTTCGCTAATGTAATTAATTAAATAATTTTATGAACAACTGTATTTGTTGCAAATTTAGAAAATTTGGTTGATAATATTACTTGACTAATAATAATAATAGTAATAACAATATTTAAACATTAATCATTAGCCTTATAATATACTCTTTAATCAATTCATCTGTACATTTCCGCTCTCTAAAAAATATATATTTATATATAATTTGTTTATAATCAGGATGGCGACTTGACCGGGAAACTGGGAAAGACTTGGGAAAAACCACCAAATGACCGGAAATTGAATTAAATAAGTTTTAATTTACTTTGTCTACAGTTGCAGAGCATATGATTGAAAATAATTATTGTTTTTATTATAGGACAGAGAATTTCAGTAAAGAAATTAAATTTCCCTTGGGACAGGGAATTTTTGACATAGAAGGGGAATTCAAAAATAAATAAAACGGAGATTCAGGAGAAAGGAGTTTAAAAAATCCCTGTTCCCTTTTTCTGAAGTTTATAAAAAGAGAGTGCTTCAAGTAGTTTTTAGAGTGGAAGTATTTTTTATATTATTTTAATTAAAAATTTATCTCCTTTTAAAAATGTAACTAGTTTGTCGAAAATCAATTTTTTATCTAAAAATTTTAATGTTCCCGTATAAAATTTAACTATTTCGGGTGAAAAATTGACATTTTCTAGTTCAAAATTCAACAATTTGGATGTAAATTCATCTTTTTAAATTAAAAATTTATTTATTTCGTGAAGAAGTCGCGTATGTTGTTAAAAAATCGACTTTTTTTGTCAGGAAATGAGTTTTTCCTTTGAAAGTTAAACTTCTTATTTCAAAATTCTTCTTTTTGGTTGTGAATTTGAGTATTTACCAGTGAAAAATTCATCATTTTAGTTAAAAAAATCATCTTTTAGGGTACACATAAATTTACTTAGTTGAAAAATAAACTCGTTCGTTGAAAATTAATTTTTTTAAATTGAAGATTCATCATTTTTATTTAGAATTCATTTTTTGTTTGAACATTAATTTTTTTTACAGAGAATTTAATTGTTCAATTTTTGGTTGAAGAATAGTCTTTTTAGTTTAAAATTCGTGTTTTATTGGTTCAACATTGATTTTGCTCACTTGAAACTTAATTATTTAAGTTTTGATTCACAATTGATTTATTTTAGTGAAACATATTTTGTTGTTATTGAAAGTTTAACTGTTTCAGTTGAAGATTCACTGTTCAGTTAAAAACTAATATTTTTGTTTAAAATTTAACCATTCTAGTTGATCATTAATCATTTTAGTTCAAAATTCATCAGTTAAGATAAGACTTACCTTTTTTCACTAAAAATGTAACTAGTTTATATTCTGTTAAAAATGGATTTTTTTCTAGTTTAAAATTGAAATATTTGTTTGAAAATGTCTCCTTTAATTTAAAGTTCATCTTTTTGGTTAAAAATTCATCATTTTAGCTGAGAATTCTTCTGTTTGGTTTAAAATTCCACGAGTTTTGTTGTAGATGATTTTCTTTCATCAGTATAAACTTTTTTTGTATACCTCTAAAGTATTTTTAAAACCAATTTTTAACTACATATGAGTTATTATAAATATGTGTGATCTTTCCTACGGAATACTTTCTTATTAATAATCGATTTAGATTGTTAAAAACCATGTAGTTAAACAAAATAAATATCAAAAAAATATAAAGAAAGGAAATTAACATACAGTGGACATTAAACTTCCGTCTGGGCCTTTAACTTCTGCCTTCCAAATTATGTCACTTTCCCAGCTACACATTTTAATCCCATTATTTTGCACTATCCATTAGAAAAAACTCTTAACACACTAAATAATTTACTCGGCTACACGTTCTTGTAATTTAAACTTTCAATTTTACACATTTTTCTTAAATAAATCACTTTTAATAGAAAATTTACCGGTTTGGCCAATACAAAACAATGCAAAAGATTCAAAAAACAGGCTTACCTGGTAGGAGCACCATCCATTGGATTTATTTGAACCACGATACCCCTCCGGATGCTAAGAGAACAGAAAAGTGGGGGCCATTCCTGGGGCTGGTACCTACTGTTGCAAGGAAAAACCCACTTTTATTGGTTTAAATAATGTTCTTTTGTGTGCAGACGAGTATGTTAGTATGCTAAAAGCATTGTGTGGCTTAGTCGAAAATTGCGTGGCTGAAATTGTAACATTATTAACTGATCATTGCATTTCTTAAAAGTTACCCGAACCATCTGAACATTATATTTTTAACGCCGTGAACAGAGAAAAAAATAATTATTACAAAAATATTCTTCATGCTCGATTATCGTCCTAATTTAACGACTATTATTTCGACATTGTATATCATGAAATTGGTGGCGTTTTATTAACTCACCTGACTTCTCGTGTACGCACGAATGTTCTAAAAAGAATCACATTCTACTAGAAGGTTAAAATAAGTGTAAAAATGTAATAGAGTAGTTCTCGTTTGAAAATTTTCTTCGTATAATAAATATGTATTTTTAAAAGTATGTCAACATGTATCTACTTATCCTTCCTTTACTAAAGATGTAGTAGCCTTAAGATAGTTAGCGATTATTTTGGAAAAAGTATCACTTTCTAGTTAACAAAAAATTGTCTACAATCTTTTTTAGCTTCAAGAGGCAATCAATTATGCACTCTCTATGAAAAGTTTACTTCTGACAGACAGTCAGTAAGTAACGGGAGCCCAAAAGGACTTACTAATGTTTTTACATTAGCCTATGCAGGCTCGAACTAGATACGATTTAAGTGTGACTAATACTTATCTGATGTTCCAACACGGAATTGTAATTCTTGTCCAAAATTTCCTGTTTTAAGTCGAAAATTTCAGAAAGGTTTTGAAATGCTTAGTAATATTTTGAAATTTTAAAAGACCTTTGAAATCTAAAAAAAAATATCGAAGCTTTCAAAGTCAGGGATATTGAGAAAAAAATGGCAAAGATAAGAGATTCTTCTGTAAGAAATAACTGTAAAAAATAATCAGGGCTGCTACACAGTCACTATTAGTCACGATTTTTCTCAAATTACGTCTTAATCACTTTTTAAAATGAAAAGATAACATTAGTCACTTTTCTTTCAATAAATGAACTAATGGGTTAATCGCTATTTAATTCAGCGTCACACGTGTTTCTGAATTGAATTAATTTAAAATATTTCAGGTTGTTTTTAAAGATTTCGATAAATTCTCAATAGATTTCAGTAATGTAAAGGGATCTGTAAGATTTTAACGTATTTTTAAAACTTCTAAGGCATTTGAAGAGCTTTTACTTCGAAATATTTTAATGAATTAAAAAAGATTCTAAAAAACTATTAATTACCAATAATTTGCTGGAATTTCAAAGCTTTTGATATATTTTAATATGAATTTTCTAGAAATTCGGAAGATGTGGAACGATTTTACAGGATATATAAGGCTTAAGAAATGTTAAAAGATTTCGCAAGATTTTCTAATATTTCGGAGGACTTTATTAAATTTCAATGAATTCTTTGCCATTTTTAATGCCACTAAATTCACTAATTGTATTTATTCCAGTGCATTTTTAAAAGGGGTTTCTTTTATTCATCATGAAGTATTTATAACTCACCTTAAATTGTTATGCAATTCATTTGCATTTTTAACAGCAACTTTGAACTTTTATGAATTTCATTGAATTCTTCTTGTTTAAGTTATATTCCTCTAAATTAATTCCAATTCTACGAAAATCAATCAGATTGTTTTGATATAAACAATTTTTACATTCTCATCAGAGATATTTTGTGTAAAATTTGACCTTGAGACCTTCTAAATCCGAAAAGCAGATTTTCGCGAATGCGTCTGTCTGTGTGTAGGATAACTTTCGAAAGAATAGCCAGATTGGATTGGCCTTTGGTGAACTCTGTCAGTGTACTTAACTGAAGATCAAGTTCATTACCCAACTATTTTGGATAAAAATTCAAAAATTTAGAGCTTTTTCTATATTTTTAAAAACATTTTTTGAAAAAAATATGAAAAAAAGTCAAGAAAATAAAAAAGTTGCCTTTTAAAACCTCTACAAGATTATCACCGAGGGAGTCATCGTGGCTCAGACGGTGGAGAAATCGGGAATTTACTGTTCATAATCTACTACAGACTACAATTTTTGACGAATTTTGATGTTTTTTTTAAATGCTCATAAGTAAATCCTGCAGAAAGTCATTAGGTCTGATTTTTTAATGCCACTCTGAGAAATTTATTATTTAAACAAATAGAACGTCAAAATTGGACATTTTACGAATATTATTTTTATCCGAAGAAAAGACTTAAGAGAAGTCGCTATCTATCAGAATGATTTCAGATATACTGCAGGATCATAAATATTAGGTTTAAGATTAAGGTTAATTGTTATAAACAAATAATATGAACAATTACTTTCATCCGATGCTTAACGACAACAAAAAACTGTATCTTTATTGAAAATGCCTAAATATCTCGTAGATGTAGTATTAAGAATGCAAAATAACTACTAGTTTAAAATTACCACTATTATAAATATTCTAATAAACAAATTGTGTTATTTGATTTTTCCGAAGATGTTTTTCTCATCAACCAACTTTCAAATTAATTCTAAATTATAATATGGGAGCAGGTGTGCTGTGGGTTCACGGAACACATTAAAGCACGACAATCACATTTAATCAATTTATGGGTGTTTCTCAAAAAGATTGATTGGATTAAAAGACTAGAAAGAATGAAGGTTGCAATATTACTATTGACCTGGGTGAGTACACGATTTTTTTTCTTTGTCACACTTTTCTCTATACACATAAAAGAGGAGAAATTCAAGTGAGGAAAAAAATACACCCAGTGAGCAAATGTTCTCTAAGAAATAAAGTAAAAGTGCACGTTCAATCCAACATTTTGTGAAGTGACCCACATAAGGAAACCAAAGAAGTGAAAACTTAAATGCAAAATTATAGGGAGACCCTAAATATAAAAAGTGTATCGAGTGATAGTGATACGGGATCGGCATATGGTAGTTCTGAATTTAGCATCAATTTCTACGAAACCGTAGAATCCAACAGTTAGTTGAGTATTCCTAACCTCACATTATACGCTATACGGCTGGACTCTTGGATCTAGTTCGAATATTTCCAAGAAGGTAAAAATATTTATTAGAGCCTTTCACATTTTTGTCTGCAGTAATATAACTTTTTTAAATAATTGAGCAAAATGCTTATATGAATCTGGCTCATTTTATTAGATGCATCGTAGTTTGGCGCTTATAGCAGATTTTATAAATATAAACATGTAGGTAGAGATTAAGCTTACAATGAAAATTTATGATTTAAAAATATGTTTTGGCAAGTTTTTTGTCGAAAATGTAAGCTCTATAACCTCAAAGTTGGGTTTAAATTTCATTACCAGCTGACCGCTGGACCGGACTAACCGGAAATAAAAAGAAACTTCTTGAGACCGGAAAATGAGAGTGAATTTATTTCTTACTGGAAAGATTGCAAATTCTGAGAAGAAAAATTTATCAAATCACTTGAAATATCAAAAATTTCATATGTCATGATATATAATAAAATTAAAAATAAGTTTGATTTTAACTTTTCTTAAATATTAAGTTCCAGTGTTAACTATTTCATTTTTTAAATCTTTTATTTAAAAAAATTTCCATTTTAGTTATTCATTTTTAACGGTACATTTGCAGCTACAAAAAATTTTTAAATATAGTTTATAATATTAATAGCGTTTGAAGTTCAAATTTTTCAACAAAAAACGTTTCAAGTTGATTAACTGTAAACATTATTAATTAATGATTTTTAATATTGAACTGTAGTTCGAGTATTCACAATTAAACAATAATGTATTGATTTCATACAATGAGTCTGAATCTGTTGTTCGAAATCAATCAATTGACTGATTTTAACCCTTAAAATTATTAGATTCATAATTAAATGCTTTTATTAAATTTCAAATCCTATTCAAAACTTATTGCAGTCTAAAATATTCCATTTTTACCCCATTCAATAACAAAAAAATTAATTACGAAAAGGAAATTCGTTTAATATTTAGCAGTGTTTGGCTGTTTATTTAAAATAAGTAATTAAAGATGAAATATTAATAAACTAAACAATTTGAAACTGAATTGTTTAAAACAGCGAGCATTGAATTGTTAAAATTTCAGAGATCTTATTAAAGATCTTCAGGGATCATCTTAAAGTTTGAACATTACAATGTTAATTTTTATTTTTCTATTTTTAAATACGTTTATTTGTAAATTAAATTGTTGAATTTTGATTTATAAACAACAGTTTTGAAAGGAGTTTTGAAAATATTCAAACTTAATTTAAAACTTGAAAATATTTTAGAAGATTAAAACAAAATATAGATTTTTCAAGATTTTGAAATAAAATTTCGAAACTTTTTAAGGATTGTGAACGGTTTTTCCTAATATTCTTAAGAAATTGGTTAATGTTTCTCTATTTTTAAAAATTAAATTTAAAAAGAGTATTTGACAAATTTTAAAACGAAGAAACTTGATGAATAAATAACAGTTGAAGAATTATTAAGTTAGGAAAAATTCGAGTTAGCTTAAAAGATAATTTAGAAGTTTTGAAAATGTAGATTTTTGAAGATTTCGAAGAAAAAATATATTAAGATTCCTAAGAAAATTAAAAATGATTTTGGATTATAAAAAATAAATTTAAGAGAATATTCTTTTAAATCTTGCATGATTTATTAAAATTTTTAGGAAAAATTCGAATTATTTTAAAAGATATTTAGAAGAAACACAATTTAAAATTTAAAAAGATTACAACAATTTTTAATTAAATGTAGATTTTTTAAATTGTTTAAATAATGTTTTAAAGCTTCTGAAGGATTTTGAAAGGTTTCAAGATAATAATAAAAAGTTTCTTAAGATTCCTATGAAAATTTAAAGTGATTTTTTTATTGAAAAAATTTTTTTCAAAGAGAATATTTAAAAACATTTTAAGACAAATTTTGATGTGTAAATAGTAATTGAAAAATTAATTATTTATTAATGACCTAAAATTAAAACAAATTGAGTTTTAATTTAAAAAGTGTTCAATTGAAAAAAATGTAACCTTTCAATCCTTAAGGTTTCTAACTAAAAATGGTTTAAAGCGTTCACCCTGAATTAATTGTGCTCGATAAAATTGTAGAGTACAGTTTTCTTTAGCAACAATGTTAGTTTGTGCACATTAAATTTAATTTTTTATTCAACAAATAGAATATTTTCATTGAGTTGGAATCAAGTTTCCTTCAAATTTTTTCACTTCTTAAAAACAATAAGTATGTTTAAATTAAAAAAAGAATTAAATGTTGAGGTTACTTATAAATTTAGTATATGTGGAATATCTTAGTGCATCCATAAATAAACTTGTTCTTTCTCTATGTTTGTAGATCGACTTATTTACATCTAATCTAATGATATGGGTGGTGGAAAGGGCCGTAGTCCAGTGCGAAAGCACTTTTCACCCACAAAGGATAAAAATCTAATGCAATGCAAGCATTGTACAAACGTAGCGCAATCCTTCGTGCGCTGTTCAGGTAACACTACAAATATGTTTACCCACCT
>NC_046666.1:113957680-113960075 GCF_010883055.1 Belonocnema kinseyi | reverse complement strand
TTAAATTGAGTAAAACAATTTTTTTTGCAATTTTTTATTATTATTCACTAGCAAAAACTGTAAATAGAAAAAATTCACCATTATTTTCGAAGCAACAGGGAAATTTTTTTTGAAATTTGAAATAAAAAAGAGGACAGAAGATATTAACCGATTTCAAAACTTTTTTACTTTTTTCGGATTCCAACCCACAAATTGTTTTAGCTCAGCTCAAATGATTCGCATAATTTTATCATTTTCACCTATACAATATACTTTTTTACGTAAAATGAAAAAAAGATTGTAGAAGAAAAATTACTTAGAACCTTGAAATATTAAAAAAATACTATTTCTATTTTGCAGTTGAGAGTGTTGAAGCAGGGAACAAAAGAAAAATAACTTCCCTCTGGAAACATCACGAAGCCAACGTTGGCAATGCTAAACGCAGAAGGGAGGAAACATCAGGCTCAGATGACAACACTCCGGAAGAATTGACTCTGTATCTTCGAACTGGCAATTTAGAGATGACTGAAGATCCCATTCGCTTCTGGGTGAAAACGGAAGATGTTTATCCAGTTTTGTCGAGAGTTGCACTGAAATATCTGAGTGTGATTGCCACATCAGTGCCCTCTGAAAGAGTTTTCTCTAAAGCCGGCCAAGTCATGAATGACAAAAGAAATCGAATAATGGGTAAAAAACTCCACAGACAACTCTTCTGTGGAACTGTGAACAGCAGTTTATGGTAAAGTGCCATTTATGGAAATATTAGTCCTCGGATGAAAGCTGTCCATATAAAAGTAATTTGTCATTGATTTGCGTATAAATTAGTTGAAGCTTTTTGTTCTGTCCCCTGCATATTTGTAGTTATGTGTTTAAAAAAGATACCTATTTGGTTTTCACTTGCAAATTTAATATATATTTATATTCTCTTTTTTAGGCTGATTGAAACTGTGAAACGATATAAAAAGGCTAAAAAATCACTCTAATGATGAAACAAAACGAGGTTGACCTACCGAATTTACAGTCGATGCTGGTTCGGACTGAATAGAAACGAAAGCGGTGTTGCCCTTTTTCTTCAGAATACCTATTATAATAATATAATATAACAGTATGGTACAACTTGTACATAAATAATAAACAACAAAAAATAATGCATAAAGCTTTAAAATTTATATTGCATTTATAGTGTTTGTAAATAATTATTTATTTACACACGTGACAAAGATTTCAGTAATGTCACAAATATTACCAAATATTTCAGAATAATTTCAAAGATTACGCAAATATTTGAAAGGACGACGAAGATTAAAAAAAAATGTAAAAGATTTCATAATGATCCAGAAAAGATTTCGGATATATTTAAAAGATTTCAGACAGATTTCAATTATTTTCCATATATTTAAACATTTCACGCAGATTAAAAATATTTAACACAGATTTCATTAAAAGTTTGATAGATTAAAAAGATTTCAATGATTTCCCAAAAATATAAACTTATTTTTAAAGATTTCGGATAGATTTAAATGATTTCACAAAGGCTTAAATTATTTCTCAAATAAAAAAAGATAAAATCAATTTCTCAGATTTCAACACGGTTGCAATGATTTCCAAAATATTTGAATGATTTTACAAATATTGCCGAAGAATGCAAAAATGTATCAAATATTTCGCAGATTTCAGAAAGATTTCAATGATTTTCCAAATACTACTTTATACTTTATAAAGGCTTCTTATCAATTTTAGAGGGGGGCAAATCAATACTTTTTCCCTCCCTGGTGGATTTTTAAGGGGGGGTGGGTGCCCCCTAGAGCACCGCCCCCCCTTGACCTATCTTATCTACGTAAAAGAAACCGTATAAATTTATTTTTATACAAATATGAATAAACTTTTAGATAAATAAATGCTTTAAAAAATATTGTTACTTAATTGCTTATTGGGAATTATTTAATAACAATTATTAGCAAAATATTCGTAAAAATTAGAAAAATATCGCTAATATCGATTATATCGACATTTTTAGCCGATATATCATTGACATCGATATTTGGTTGCTCGATATATCGATATGGTAAATATCGATATTTTCATTTCGATATTGCATCACTAACAGCCACCTGCGGATACTGTCGCAAGACAGTGATCCCAGATCTGAAACGAGACGTGGTCCAATACTATGACACGTCTATGTGCGTGTGAATATGGTAGGAGATGATATAAATGCCTGGGTTGCGCGCGCAACCCATTTCTCCTCTTCTGAATATGAAAACTCGAAGGTGCACGATTGCCGGTCGGACAACTTCGGCGATTCTATTTATATCTCTATGTGCTTTGAAATAAAATGAAGAGAATGGGATTTTAATATTTCCACATTTCGATGCTGGGCTGGCGATTCTCATGATTTGAATACTTCGCGCGCCTC
>NC_046666.1:113957481-113957670 GCF_010883055.1 Belonocnema kinseyi | reverse complement strand
GTATTTTGAGGTTACGTTACTTCAAGTATAAAATATAAATTATATAAATATTTATACTATTACATATATATTAATGATAATATTATAATAGTCTTATTTAAATCTTGATCCGCATTTGAAAGAAATTTAAGAAATTGGTGATTTTGGAATTCATCTCATTTGGATAAAAACTCAATTATTTGATTGAAA
>NC_046666.1:113954991-113957381 GCF_010883055.1 Belonocnema kinseyi | reverse complement strand
ATTTGATTGAAAAATTAATTATTTTGTTAAAAATGTAACTATTTTGTAAAAAAAGTCCTCTTTTCTATCAAAAATTCAACTACTTTGTTAAAAATCTTATTTTTTTTATTTGAAGGTTCATCTCTTTCGTTGAAAATACATTTTTGAAACTGACAATTAATCTATACCATTTTTGTTTAAAAAATCATGTATTTTTTTAACAATTCGTCTTTCTTTGTATAAATTAAATTGCTTTATGGAAAATTTATACTTTTTGATTAAAAATTACATTTTTCGGTTGAATTATCAACTGTAAATATTTTTTGGTTGCAAAGTGGTTTTTTTGTAAATGCAACTATATTGTTAAAAATTAAAATCATAATTTTTGGGTGGAAAATTCAATTATTCACTTAAAGTTGAACTACTTATTAAAAAAATTAATTTTTTCTTATTAAAGATTCATAATTATAGTTGAAAATTCAACTATTTGCCTTTAAATTAGGTTAAAAATTCAGGTTTGTTGTAGATAATACTCTTTTTGACTTTGAAATTAAAAAATTTATTAAAATTAAATTGACCTTTTTTAGTAGAATCTTTTTGGTTGAAAATGTATCATTTTGGTCAGAAATGCAATTGTTTGGTTAAAATATGAACTGTACATCTTCTTGGGTTTAAAAGTCGATTATTTCACTAAGAGCTGAACTACTTTGTAAAAAAATGACTTTTTTTAACAAAGTTTTATAATTATAGTTGAAAATTTAACTATTTGGTTGAAAGTTTAACTTTTTGATTGAAAACTCATATTTTCCACTCAAGAAATTCAACTTTTTGTAGATAATTTGTCTTTTTGATTTTAAAATTAAATAATTTCGTTGAAAATTCATGTATTTTGTTTGAAATTTGTCTTTTTTTGTAGATCATTAATTTTCTTCGTCGAAAATTCATGTTATTGGTTGACAATTCAACAACTTTGTTGAAAATAAATTTTTTCCGTTGAAAATTATTTATCTTTATCTGAAAATGTAATTATTATAGGATTGATTAAAAATTATTCGTATATATTGGGTATGTTTGAAAATCGGTTTTTTTATAGCACATTAATCTTCTTGGCCAACATTCACCTTTTCCCTTGAAAATTTAACAATTTTGTTGAAAATTCGTTTTTTTCCTTGTTCTATTCAATTTTTTTATCGCAGCTTTTATCTGGAAATTGAACTATTCCATTTTTGGTTAAACTGCATCCTGTAAATTGTATTAGTGAAAACACCAATTATTTGTTAGAAAATTAATTTATTTGTTTTCGATTATGACTTGAAATATTATTTCAGTCTAAACATTTTTATTTTTAACCCTATCAATTTGAAATTTTTTAATTAAAAAAATAAAATTTCGTTATTTATCAGCAATATTTGACCGTTCATTTAAAACAATCCATTACAAACAACTGTTAAAAACTACAAATTTGAACAGAATGGTTCGAAATAGAAAGCCTTGAATTGTTAAATTTGTAATGAGCTGAATATAAAGTTTAAACGCTACAATTTTAATTTAAAAAAAGAGTCAGAATTAATTTAAAACTTGAAATTATTTCAAATAATTTGAAACACGATTTAGACTTTTGCAGATTAAAAAAAAAAATTTATTAAAAACGAATCGTTTTTATCTGGAAATTGAACTATTCAATTTTTGGTTGAAACTTTATCCTGTACATTATATTAGTTAAAACACAAATTATTTGATAGAAAATTAATTTAATTAGTTAAAAAGTAAACTTTTTGGTTGAAAATTGATATATATTGTTAATTAGGTTTTTTCCTAAAATTAAAAAAACTGCAAAATAAAAAAATTTCCTTAAAATCTTCCGGATTCTTTTTTAAAAAATTTTTAGAATGTTTTCAAATACTCACTTCAAATTTATTTGTCAAAATAAAAAACCATTTTCAATGTTCTTAGAAATCACAACAATTTTTGTTATTCTTTTTAAATACCGTACAATTGTCAAAAAACTTTTTTTTTTAATCTGCAAAAGTCTAAATCGTGTTTCAAATTATTTGAAGTAATTTCAAGTTTTAAATTAATGCTGAATCTTTTGTAAATTAAAATTATAGCTTTTAAACTTTATATTCAGCTCATTACAAATTTAACAATCCAAGGCTTTCTATTTCGAACCATTCTGTTCAAATTTGTAGGTTTTAACAGTTGTTTGCAATGGATTGTTTTAAATGAACGGTCAAATATTGCTGATAAATAACAAAATTTTATTTTTTTAATTAAAAAATTTCAAATTGAATGGGTTAAAAATTAAAATTTTTAGACAGAAATAATATTTCAAGTCATAATCGAAAACAAATAAATTAATTTTCTAACAAATAATTGGTGTTTTAACTAATACAATTTACAGGATACAGTTT
>NC_046666.1:113953851-113954891 GCF_010883055.1 Belonocnema kinseyi | reverse complement strand
TGTTAAAAATGTAACTATTTTGTAAAAAAAGTCCTCTTTTCTATCAAAAATTCAACTACTTTGTTAAAAATTTTATTTCTTTTATTTGAAGGTTCATCTCTTCCGTTGAAAATACATTTTTGAAACTGACAACTAATCTATACCATTTTTGGTTAAAAAATCATGTATTTTATTAACAATTCGTCTTTCTTTGTAGAAATTAAATTGCTTTATGGAAAATTTATACTTTTTGATTAAAAATTACATTTTTCGGTTGAATTATCAACTGTAAATATTTTTTGGTTGCAAGGTTGTTTTGTTGTAAATGCAATTATATTGTTAAAAATTAAAATCGTAATTTTTGGGTGGAAAATTCAATTATTCACTTAAAGTTGAACTACTTATTAAAAAAATAAATTTTTTCTTATTAAAGATTCATAATTATAGTTGAAAATTCAACTATTTGCCTTTAAATAATGTTAAAAATTCAGGTTTGTTGTAGATAATACTCTTTTTGACTTTAAAATTTAAAAATTTATTGAAATTAAATTGACCTTTTTTAGTAGAAATTTAATCTTTTTGGTTGAAAATGTATCATTTTTGGTCAGAAATGCAATTGTTTGGTTAAAATATGAACTGTACATCTTCTTGGGTTTAAAAGTCGATTATTTTACTAAGAGCTGAACTACTTTGTAAAAAAATGACTTCTTTTAACAAAGTTTTATAATTATAGTTGAAAATTTAACTATATGGTTGAAAGTTTAACTCTTTGATCGAAAACTCATATTTTCCACTTAAGAAATTCAATTTTTTGTAGATAATTCGTTTTTTGACTTTAAAATTAAATAATTTCGTTGAAAATTCATGTATTTTGTTTGAAATTTGTCTTTTTTGTAGATCATTAATTTTCTTCGTCGAAAATTCATGTTATTGGTTGACAATTCAACAACTTTGTTGATAATAAATTTTTTCCGTTGAAAATTATTTATCTTTATCTGAAAATGTAATTATTATAGGATTGATTAAAAATTAATCGTATATATTGGGTAAGTTTGAAAATC
>NC_046666.1:113950937-113953751 GCF_010883055.1 Belonocnema kinseyi | reverse complement strand
TTTATACTTGAAGTAACGTAATCTCAAACTACACGCATTAAAGAGGCGCGCGAAGTAATCAAATCATGAGAATCGCCAGCCCAGCATCGAAATGTGGAAATATTAAAATCCCAATCTCTTCATTTTATTTCAAAGCACATAGAGATATAAATAGAACCGCCGAAGTGTTCCGACCGGAAATCGTGCACCTTCGAGTTTTCAAATTCAGAAGAGGAGAAATGGGTTGCGCGCGCAACCCAGGCATTTATATCGTCTCCTACCATATTCACACGGACATAGACGTGTCATAGTATTGGACCACGTCTCGTTTCAGATCTGGGATCACTGTCGCAAGATAGGACACACAGAAGAAAAATTTTATACTAAGCAAAACCAATGGAAGAAACAAAATTTTCAGTCTCGCAACCTGAACAGCGAAAGTAGGCCCACCACGAAGGGCCTACCAAACGGAAGAAGTAGAACCGGAACCAGAGGTGGAGGACCAACAGGAAATCCCTTCCTCAAGTTGCAACTCCGAGGATATCAATGCAGACGAAGACTATTGGTAGATTCTGGCAGCCCGGAATCCTTCATAAAAACAGAGTGCCTAAATAAGCAGACATGCGAGCCGGAAAGAATCCCCGAACATAAAAGGAAAAGCTTCAAAATTGTGAATGGTGTGCATCAAGTACTAGGAACATGCACCTTGTCCTCAAAAACTAATTCACATAAATTTCATGGCTTCCGCCTGGCGATTTCATCATAAATGGAAAGGGAATCTTACCTGGGATTTATCGAAGTAACGGTGCAAACAAGATAAGGTTATTGAAAATTAATGCGAACGGGGAAAATCAAACGTTGGAAGTAAAGAGACAAGAAATAAAAATCGAACCTCTTCTAAACTCAGATACAAAAAAATATAATTACAAAGGGAAAATGGCTAGTACAGAGAGAAAGCGAAGTCTGATTTATCGCATTTTGAACAACAACCAAGATCAGAAAGAAAGGCAAAAATTACTCAAAGAATGGTGTAAAGAGGAAAACACAATTCCTATCTTTTCTGTACAACGCAATCAACAGCAAGACGCGAGGATTAAAGAGCTCCTAGCTAAAAGCTCTTTAAGCCATCTCGACGAACCATTGCGAGACAAAATGCAGAGCCTTCTTATAGAGTTTAACAACATTTTCTATCTACCCCAAGATTCAATGCCACTAGTCTCTGACGTAGAACATCATATAAAATTAACTACCAATAAGCCGATCCTGTATATGCTTGGTTCAGCCAAATAAATGTCCTGCTTCGATATGGACAACCGGTCCTACCAGGTAGCAGTAGCGAAAGAAGATATTAAGAAAATTGCTTTTTCTACACACAAAGGACATTGGGAATGGGCTAGAATGCCTATGGGGTTCATCAATGCACCCGCTACCTACCAGCGCATGGTAAATTTTAAACTACAAGGCTTGATAGGTGAGATATGTTTCATCTACCTGGACGACCTGATTGTGATAGGAAAATCACAAGAAGAACACCTGAGGAACCTCAGAAAGGTCTTCAAACGATTAAGAGAGACAAAACTCATCCTGCAGCCCGACAAATGCAAATACCTAGAACGGGAATTGGAATATCTAGGAAACTGTGTAAGCCAGAAGGAATCAAACCTCTAAAAAAGAACGTCGAGAAAGTGTTGGAATTTCCACGACCAAAAAATGCGAAGGAAATAGAGTGGTTTATGGAATTAGCTTCCTATTACCGCAAATTTATAAAGAATTTCGCGAAAATAGCCCATCCTTTAAACCACTTAAAAGGAAAGAATGTGGATTTCATATGGACGGATAAATGTGAACATTCATTCAAAGAATTAAAGAAGCTTCTGACATCCTACCCGCTACTAAGACACCCGGATCTAACGAAACCCTTCATCCTGTGTACAGATGCCTCCAACGAAGGATTAGGGGTAGTATTGAGTTAGCTAGATGAGCACGGAAAGGAACACCCCATTAGCTTTGCTAGTCGCAGTCTGAATCCGGCAGAGAAGAACTATTCGACAACGGAGAAAGAACTCCTAGCTATTGTTTGGGGCATCAAACAATATCGCCACCTCTTATACGGACAGAGATTCAAGGTATACACCGACCATCAGCCAATAAAGGGACTATTGACAGCCAGACATGATAACATGTCTTCGCGACTCTTTAGGCTTACACAGAAACTTACGGACTATCACCCGGCGGTTATCTATAAACCTGGTAAGAAAAACACGAATTCCGATGCACTCAGTCGAGCCTTTCCAGTCCAGAAGACTAAAGAACTTCGTATCGAGGTGAATAACCCAAGAGATAAAGAACTGCAGGAACTCTTGAAGCTACCTAACACCCCAGCGAAATGGAATAGAGTCAAAGAACTATTCGAGGGGACAACAAGAACAGAAAGCCAACCTCCAGCAGAACTGGATCTTAAAGAAATAATCCACACCGAGAACGTACCACCAAAAAATCTAGAAGAAGTCCTCAGAGATCTGGAGACTCTGGAAGCACAAGAAGACGGACCCTCATCAAACAACACTTCATTATCCCTGAAGTATTCTAAGATCATCCTTTCAGAAATGTCAGACGCCGAAATAAAAAAGAGAGTCAGGAAGAATCACAACTATATCACCGGCAACTTGCAAAGACTAAAACAGGCAGGAGAAATCGATAAGCCCACCTTGATTGAGAATGATGAGACTTTCGAGAATCGTCTCTACAATTGTAAAGTCCCTTCCAACTATTTCAAAAGGACAATCAAACCTAATCTACAAATCAATGGAGCAATCTATCGAAATTTCGATGATC
>NC_046666.1:113948447-113950837 GCF_010883055.1 Belonocnema kinseyi | reverse complement strand
GAATCGTCTCTACAATTGTAAAGTCCCTTCCAACTATTTCAAAAGGACAATCAAACCTAATCTACAAATCAATGGAGCAATCTATCGAAATTTCGATGATCTGCTAACGTTAGCAAAAGTAATCTGGAAGGACGAAAGAACAGAGGATCCCCGAATAATTGAAATCACCCACTGGACCATAGAGGAGGATTTCAATCTGGTAGCCTCATATATCTACCGAACTTTGAGATTCCTGGATCTGGAACAACACTATCGAATAAAAGAAAGATACCCTAAGATTATAAGGAAGGTACAAATGCAGCATAACATCATCGCAAGGGCACACGAGAATGGACACTGGGCATTCAAAAAAAAAAATTGCGTCAAATTCAACAGCATCATTTCTTGCCGGAAATGCAACGACAAATCCAACACTATATAGACAACTGCCCTGTTTGTGCAAATAAGCACAGCGAAAGAAGAGTGCGAGCAGACGATGTGTACAATGCGCTATACCAAATCCTCCACTTAAATCCAACGCCTCAAAAGCTCATCACAGGCAATGAACCGGTATTTAAGAGTAGAAAGATAGTTGAACTCCTTGACAAATTAGGAATATAACAAGTAAAGATCTCGGCATATCATCCAGAAAGCAACGGAATCGCAGAGAGAGCCATACGAACCATTAAAGAACTAGCAAAGACAGTAGATAATCCAGACTCTATGATAAAGCTACTCACCGGAGTTAAAACGTACAACCGGAATCCCCACACGACAACCACATATACCCCTGAAGAATTCGTATACTCTACAGCGACACGCGACATAAGGAGCCAAGAAGAGATTAACGAACAACGAAGAGAGATAAACGCAGCACAACTGCAGGATGCTCGAGATAAAATCATTCGAGCCAAAGAAGTGAACCAGAAAAAAGTACATAGAACAGAAAGCGAAGAGGACTACCAAATAGGAGATTTAATTTTAATCCAAATTAGTATAAAAAATAAGAGTTCCTGGTCTAAACCTCTAGCTATTAGACACATTAACAGGGATACAAAAACCATCACGGTATTCAAACGAGGACAAGAACACCTCCGACACTATAACCAGGTTAAGAGATACAAGTTCTCTGAATAGGGTTCATTTTCTTCCAGATCGAGTTGGCCAAAGGTGCGTACGAAATACAACCTCTAGACTCCTCAATCATCAGGGAGGAGCTGTTCAAGGCGCAGTTATACCACGAAACCTGGAATACCGTATATTTAATCAATCTAACAGAAATATGGCAGGACGTTCTCCAACTATTTAACTATACAATGGAAATGAGAAAGTTGTGTGAAACACACCAGGGATGTAATATGCGCAAGAGCATTGAAGCTATGAAAACTAGAACCGGGTTGTTAGCCAGGCGATACCAGAACATCGAGCGCATTTCCAACAACCGTATCAAACGTGGCCTGTTTAACTTTATAGGTAGCACCACTAAATATCTGTTCGGAACCATGAATGCTGACGACGCCGAGAACATTAACAGATACATAGACGAAGTTTACAACAAATCCCGAGGAATCGCAATGTTAATAAAAAATCAGAACAGCCTCCTTCAAACCACCATTTCCAAGCTAGATGAAATCAAAAGACAACAAGAAACAGATCTTACTCAACTAAAAAATTCGGCAGGCCAGCTCACAGATGCTCTGAACGTACTAATCTTTAATAATAGGATCTTGAATTCTCTATTTACTATGGAAATTTACCTAGAGAAGACCTCGAAGACGATAGGAAACATCGAGACAGCGATAGCAGAAGCAAGAAATGGAGTCCTCTCAACAGACTTGGTCTCCCCTTCGGATGTTATAAAGTCCTTGGAAAAAATTAAGGAAAATATACAACAAGAAATCCCATACCCGCTAACAGAAAACAACTATTTCTTATACATGAGATTAAGCAGCATCGACACAAGACTAATAAATAATAGGCTAATCTACCGAGTTCACACCCCAATTCCAGACACTATAGAATACGAAGTATCGCAATATATAGCTCTCCCCTTCCTTCGCCACGTAAATCATTACATCTTCGACGGAATCCAGGAGAAACCTATCGCCTTGTCCAAAGATCGCCTCTCGTTCACCACTATCGACGTAGAACAATGCATAGGAAAGGGAGATAAGAAATACTGCAAGATTACGGACCCAGTTAGGAAAATCCACATGGAGGCTACCTGCCTCGTCTGGTGAATCTCCCAACATGGCCAGACTTGTGACGAAAAATGCTTTCGGCTAACATCTAATTTTATTTACAGCTTCCGCAATGGATACCAGTGGTACATCCTACCCCTACATTATATCCAAGTAACTATCCGATGTCCAATGGAACCAGAGGTCTCTCAAATAATCCGGGAAGCCTCA
>NC_046666.1:113935182-113948347 GCF_010883055.1 Belonocnema kinseyi | reverse complement strand
GCAATGGATACCAGTGGTACATCCTACCCCTACATTATATCCAAGTAACTATCCGATGTCCAATGGAACCAGAGGTCTCTCAAATAATCCGGGAAGCCTCAGCCTTAACTTTGGAAGACCACTGTCGAGCAGTCACTGATAACGAGGCTTTCGCAGCGGCAACCCATTATTCTAGAAAATCACCCTTCGTACAACACGAAATAAAATTTAACTTCTCGAAAATAGAAAGTGATATATTGCAAACTAAAGACTTATCCTTACCAATCTTTTCTAGCAACCACATACACGTACAGCAATTAAAAGCTTCCGCACATGACCTGCAAAAGGCACAAACTGACTTTGACTCCTTTTTAACATCCAAAAAAAACATTCTTGGTGGACTTTCGGAACCTCGGTACTCGAACGATTGGGGTACGCCAGTTTAGCTCTCCTGATATTTGCAACTTTCTGGAAATGCGGACTAAATGGGCTACTAAAGACCATTTTACTGACCACATCCTGTGGAAAAGTGTTCTACAAATTCAAGGGCCTGGCTCAAGTTGTCCACGTACCCAGGGGACCTACAGCCACCAGAATAGTCCAATACCAGAATACCTTAGTCCCGTTATTCCAAAAGGATGTCGAGGACGACATCTAAAACCTCAAGGGAGGAACTTTGAAGGGATCCAAGACTGACTCATCACTCATAACGATACGACGTTATAAAACCCGACTGGCCTCCTGGCTCGGGAGCATTCATATTCTGTATCTTGAAGCGAGCACATCGTCTCGCTTGAATAAAAACCTCCTATAATCCAAACATAGTCTCCAGCACCTATCCTTACCCCAGCAAAGCCTTAGTCCTTTTTTAAAAACTAAAGTTGCTAAAATTCTATATCACACTTATAGTAATAACTATCAGGTAACGAAAAATATCGAAAAAATCATGAATTAATATTACAAAATTATAACAATGTTGGGAATAGCTCATCTATTCTGAGCGTAGTGAAATCGTACAAACTTATTAGTTCTCCATCGATTTACATCAAATCCAATACAAATTCAATAAAATACAATAGTGTACCACCTTGTTATTCACTTTCTGTTGATTTTCTGGAAATTATTAAGAACAAAAATAGGATTTACCATGATTCATTCAAATAAACATCAACTGAAATCAATAACAACCTTTACCTTCCGTTGTTGGGTGAGTAAAAGTAAGGTTTTTAATCCCGTCAGCACTTTTGCTACATACTCGCGTCAGAACGATTTTTTTCAATCGCAATTACTTTTCCTCTGCACCGTCGTGCAATTGAAATCCGATGAATGCTAGCGCTCCACGTTCCGTCACGGATGTACGACTAACTTTAAAACTTCAGACTGGGACTGACAGGACATCTCGCGCACGAAAAATTTAATAATATTTCATGTTTTTGCGTATAAAAAATAACCTTACAAATTTATTAAAAATCAATACTTGTACATTTTTATTCGATGAATTTAAATCTGTCCTCATTTTTGGATATTTCTCAACTAATTGAGGAGTTTTAGGCTGGACCGATAGGACATATAATTAATGTGCGCGCGTCTGAGAGTACAGTTTAACTAATATATTGAAAAGCCAAATTGACTATTTAATTCTCTACGGCTAAAATTGATTGAAGAACTATCCGAGTAACAAATCTCACCCAAATTTACATTGATATTAATATTTTTTCTTATACGAAAACCAAATAAATATGCGTGAAACCGATCAATTAATATTCATCAAAATGAGATAGGTTTTTCTTCATGTTGAGCTCCTATTATGATCATTTTTTGCATGGCCCATCTCTTTTATTATTGATTGCAGAGCTTGGACACATAATGGTCAACTTTTTGAGAATCACCCTTATATTCGGTTACTCAAGATACATGTTACATAATTCATACCATGCTCGATGTGAATCATTCGCGTTCACGTTACACTAAACAAAACACTTCCCCTCGAGGCGGGGTCGATGATATGAAGACGACCTTAAAATTTCAAGGCCCAGCATTTCCAAACACCGTTGATGTTTTGGTCCCGATAATGCTTTGGTTAGCATATTAGCAACCTTGCAATGCTTCACGTACGAAGTGGTGTCGCACGTCGATGTGCTTGGTTCTGGCATGAAAAATGGGATTTTCGGCAAGCCGTTGGGCTTCCAAATTGTCATTTAGAACTGTGGTGTTAGTCAGACTCGCGAATCTTAATTCTTCCAGAAATCCTCGAAGGTGCATGGTTTCCTTAGCAGCCACTGCTAATCCTATGTATTGAGTTTCTGCTGATGACTTGGCGATAGTTCCTTGTTTCGACCAGAATGTCGTCCACGTACACGACGATCAGAAGCGTGTTCCCCTTATTCTATATAGTATACACAAGAATCTGCGTTAGTTGGCATCGCTCCGAATTTCCTCATCATTTCGTCCAGCTTTTCGTTCCAGTTTCTTCCGGCTTTGCGTAGACCATATAAGGATTTTTTTAATAAACATACCTTGTCTCCAGTTTCCAATTCCTGCAGCATCCTTTCGGCTTTGATCCTTATTTTACTGCAACTGCTTTACATATGGACGATAGTTTCTACGGCTCCCTTCAAATATCTTGGGGTTTTCATAAATATTTCCTCCTTGATCACACCATTCCAATACGCTGTTGTAACATCCAGCTGCTTGATTGTTATTCTATAGTTCGCTGCGAGAGCGACTAGCAGACGAATTAAACACAAGCGTGCTACCGGTGCAAACATTTCATTCAAGCGTATTCGCGGCTTCTGAGCAAAGCCTCGTGCCACAATAGGAGCCTTTTTTCTATTCAGTGATTCGTCTGGTTTATATTTGTTTCTCAAAACGATTCGGCTTCCGATGACCTTTTTACTTCCAGGACGTTTGACGAGTAGTCAAGTTTCCTTTTTCAGGTTTGACCTCACTTCTTCAGCCATTGCTTGACGCCAGTCTTCGCCATCTGAACCAGATATTGCTTGCTTTGCAGGTATTTCTGCTACAAAAGCTTCCTGAAATTCAACATATCTGGATTCATCCTTAGGTGGATGATATTGCTTCTTCGGTCTACCTCTGAGTCCTGTCAAGATTTTCCATGGTCTTCCTGCACCTCTTCTCTGTTCTTCCGTTGCGCCGTCGTTCTCACCGTCTTCATTCTCCGCTGCATCTTCGTTTCCGTCGGTCTCGATCTCCTCCCCCTCGTTCCTTCCATCCTCTTCGTCTTCGTCAATGAGAGGAACGTCAATCTGATATTTCTCAGGTGGTTTAGTATCGATTTTGAACGTATGAGGAAGATTCACGCCGTCATGCCATTCAGAATTTTCCGGAAGAAAATCCTCATAGCTATTTTCCAAAGGACCCAGTGATTATTTTAAAAACTTGACGTCATGCGTAATTTCAATTTTATTTTCCGTATGGATCCATACCCTATACGCTTTTGATTCAGCTGAGTAACCCAGGAAAATTCCTTCCTTCCCAAGTTCTTCAAGCTTTCCGCTTTTAGAGTTTCTATCTAAAACAAAAACATTGCATCCAAATTTCCGGAAATAACTTACGTTCGGAGTTCTTTCGGTCCATGCTTCGTACGGCGTACGTCCATTCAGGCTCTTCGTTGAACTTCTATTCCGAATATAATTTACAGTCGAAACTGCTTTTGCCCAAAAATATGAGGGTAAACCTGATTATAGTAGAAGACACGTAGCCATTTCCAGGAGAGTCCTATTCTTCCTCTCAGCCGTTCCGTTTTGTTCGGGGTTGTGGGCGACTTTGAGTCTTCTTTGAATACCGTATTTACTTAGAAACTCGTTGAATTCCTTATAAGGATACTCGATTCCGTTGTCTTATTGTAGACACTTGATTCTTATTCCCTTTTGATTTTCTACAAGTGTTTAAAACCTTCAAAAACTTCACTTTTTCTACTCAGGAAACGCACGTCACACCACCTGGATTTGTCATCGATGAAGGTCATGAAGTATTTCGCTTTACCCTTGGATTCAACTTGCATGGGACCGCAGAGATCATTGTGAACTATGTCCAAAATTTCCGTTTTTCATTCCGATTTCTTTGGAAAATAGGTTCTCGTCATTTTTCCGTGTAGGCAAATTTCACATTCCAATTTGCTTTCACTTTTTCGAAGATCTTTACCGAGCAATTTTTTATTTCAGTTCGTCTTTCAGAGATCCTGCACGTTTAAGTGTCCTAGACGACGGTGCCATATTTTTAAATTTTCTAATGGTTTTTCCGTGTCACACGACCTTTCCGAAATGTTTCTACATGATTCCTGTCTAATCTCGCTTACGTAGTATAAGTCTCCGGCGCGATCGGCTAACGCTTTTATGATTACATCGTTGCCGGTAACGGTGGCGTGATTTCTGGTGAATAACACTTCGCAGCCTTTATCCATCATCTTCGAGACGAAGAGCAAGTTCGCGCGCATTGTTTCATTTATATTGTAGATTTGTACACACAATGAAAATTGAACATTTATGTACGACGTATTCTTTTATTCTTAAAAGATATACGGAGGGATTTTCTTTTGTGTACAGTTTATATGTCTCTTTTTAAAGACCAACAGTAGTCTGACATCATGTTCACATCCAAAACACCTTGATATCTTCTCTCAAAGTCTTTCTAGCCTTGGAGAAATCTCTGACCCTGCTACTCACTGAAGTCCCCCAGATTTTCAGGGAAGTAATCAATGTGGGAACGGAGAAAAGAGATTTAAATTCATTAAACATCCCATCTTTCGGTAGTTTTCCAACAGTCTGTCGGTAAAATTCTTGTAATCAGGGTCTTTGTTATTTCCCAAGAATTTTTTTTTAATTTCTTTGAAACGACTCCAAGCTGCTCTCTCATTAGTTGTCATTTTCATTTCGAATTCATTGTCATTCATCAGTTCCCTTATTTGGGAGCCATGGAAAACACCTTCATTGATTTTCATTTCAGAAATTTATTCATTTATTTATTCGTTCAATTGACGAGCAAGAAGCCCAATTACAGATGTATTCTACAAAGAGTATTTAATTGCTAGTTAACCTAAATCTAAACTGAATATTATTTTGATATAAACTTCCTTATCTACATCGTTTGCGATTCTGGTCATTCGAGATATTGGTGGATGTTCACCGAAACTAGATCTGAAGTTATCTAAATGAAATATGTGAGATAGATAAGTGGAGCTTCGCAGGGATCTACCCGGTACATGTAGGTATAAACTTTCAAGTAATTGAGGACAAGTTATGTTTCTATTGACTAACTTGTGCATAAATAGAATATCCTGCGCTTTTCGCTGTGACTTCAGAGAGCTGATATTTAAAGAAGCAGCAATATGTGAATAGTCGTGCGCCAATCGTGGATTAGCAAGACCTAACTTAATTGCCGCTCACGAGAAAAACCTATGTTGAACCCTTTCCAGTTTTTTAATATGCGAGGCGTAATGTGGCGAAGTGTGTGTGGTTTTTTAAATTCTACAGAATATAGGTTGCGCGAAAATCTTCCGCGATAATATCTTTTTGAACTGCAACAGCCTCTTAGGGGTGCTAATGATAGTGTACATTTTTAAATCATCAGAAAAAAGTAAGGCCATAACAATGGTAAATATTTGTATGATATCATTGACATAGATATTAAATAACAGCGGACCCATGTGTGATGCTTGAGGCACGCCACACGTTGCACTAAATTTGCGGGAGTATACACCTTTGAACCAGTAAACCATTTTAATAAATTTCCATGCATTCCAAATGCCTCTAGTTTCTGGATCAACCTCGTATGATTAACCTTGTCGAAAGCGCGAGAAAAGTCAGTGTAAATTACATCAACTTGCTTATTATCATCAAGCGCCTCCTCAATAAACTGAGTGTATAAAATAAGGTTAGTGCACGATGACCTACCAGAAATAAGTCCATGCTGCTCCTCGACAATAAAATTTTTACACCAAATTGAAAGTTGTTAAGGTACTATCAAAGATTTTTGAGATTGTGTTTATTATATTTATCGATCAATAGTCCTTAACATTCGATTTATCATCTGCTTTGTAAATTGGAACAACGTGACTAGATTTCTATTGAGAAGGATAGAAACCGGTAGATAAGGATTTAGTAAAAAGTTACCAAATTGGCCTAGATATTGCACAGCAGCAGTTTTTATAAAATAGAGGAGGAATGCTATTGGGACCAGGACCTTTATTTCAGTTTATTACAAGGCGATTTTAACATTATCAATATAAAGTGTGGAATTATTTAATTGTTTAAATTCGGGTAGAGTATTCGTCTCATATACGGAAGCAAAGTTTTCTGCAAATAAATTGGCGATTTCCTGATTAGTTCTGACTTGTTTGTCTTCCAGATGAATCACGTGAGGCATGTCTCTGCAAGATCTATTATTATCGACATGTTTCCAAAAGTATTTCGGGTTTCTATAAATAATGTGCTCTAAATTATTAATATGAACATTACGACGATTTTTACGCAAAATTTTGCACGTAGCCCTTAAATTAGAGAAAAGTCCGCGGTCCGCCTGATTACCTGAAGTCTTAAATCGATAATGAGCAGCTCTTTTTTGGGCAAGCATATTAACTAAGTCTCAAAAAAATATACAGGGTATTTACCGCTACGTGCTTTTCGCCATGGTACATATCATTCAATTAAGTCATACAAGATCGCGTGAAAATAAGTGACGCAATCATCTATAGATAATTGAGTAAACAATGCATTTCAATCTACTGTCAGCAAAAAGGAAATTATTGATGTATAATCAGCATTTTTGAAATCTATATAAAAGTATGTATCAGAGCTTGATGCAGTTATTTACTTTGGGAGCAAAATATCTAGTGGAGGGTGGTATATATCGCTGGTCAAGAGAGGATCGAGAGATTGGTGCACAGTAGTTACATAAAGTGATGTAAAAACCAAATCGAGAATCTTACCCGATGTGATCTGCATTTGATTTTTTTAAAAAAGTTTATAAAACCCGCACGTGTCAAAAAGCCCGTGTGCGCTTTCTCGCGCAGAAGGCAACGTGATAGTGGCGGGATATAAGCAGTTCCAAGCAAAATTCGTTCATTTCCATTTAAGATTGTTACAAAAATCTGTTCGACAGAAGTAACTGGAGTTCGATATTCGAACCTTCGAAATTTCGAGTTCACCGCAAGTAGTACTCCCCCACCTCGTTTAAAGTTACTCGATTGGGTATCTCTGTCTCTTGTGTAGATAGTGCAGTTAGTCATACCCAACTCAGCGTTGCTAGTGAGTCACATTGTTTACTTGGTGCAGTCCGTCTCTTCTGTTGTCGGCTGGCGGTATCGTTCAATTCTAGCTGATCAAAAAAGCTGCCGGAAGAACGTATTGACAAATACGATTGCTATTCGCGAGCATAGTCTATTCCACTGGCAGCTCTCGACAGAGCTTTCTTGTAGGATAAACAGTCTTTGCTAAATACCGTGTAGTCGAATTTTACGCCAAGGATCTTCAGAATAGTTACCGCATGGAAGCAGTTCGTACATTTTCTTATAGAAGATGTACATTCGGCTTCTGGGTGAGAACTACTACATTGTGGACCAGTGTGTGACGTGCTGTGACAATATTTAGCCATATGACCAAATCTGAGACATTTCATGCATCTCAAAACGCTCACATGATCGAGTACCGTACAGCTCCCCCACCCTACATAATTTCTTCGTTTTTCTATTAGTGTGTTATGAGTGATTGGATCAACTTTGAGAATAAATGTATAGAAATTCTTATTATTTCTATTAACTTTTTGGAAGAGAACTTTCATTCTAAATTCTAGTCCTTCAGAAATTTGATTTTGGTTGCAGATTTTGGGGATTAGCTTGTCGATTTCTTCAAATTCATTGGCATGTATACCCAAAATTTTCACTTTGAGGTAGATCTTTCGTGGCTCCTCGATGGTATATTTGTCATCTAGCTGAGTTTTAACAGTCTGAGATATCTTATCCCTAGAGTTGAAGTCCGAACAGATGATTACAAGACCCCCGCCTAAGATGTTTCTTACTGATGTGACACGAGCCGAAAGTGCACTAGGACAGACTTTATTTTTGACGGCCTTTGTCGTTTCCTGGCATGTTTGTGTCTCATTTTTAGGATTTATGACAAGGGCTGCGTCTTGATATGAAGTGACAGGCCTCACCTGAGTCCCACTACCTTGCTTCCTCTTTTCCTCGAAATCTGTGGCTTTCATCTTAATAATTTGTAATTCCTTTCTGACTGAATCAATCAAAATATCTTTGTCGTTTGTGATTACCTCTTGTCTTTTTAAAAGTTCATGCAAATATGATATTTCAGATTCATTTTTCGTAGACTCAGGCGTTAAAGATGAGGTCTTAGGAACTTCACAACATTTACAACTACCTCCATTGAGATACACCAGATTTTTTACACGGGCAGCACAACTTTTATGATACGTAGCACCACAATTAATGCACACAACTGATTCTACAGACGCTAATTTACGTTAAAAGATTTGTGCCCAAGATACTGCCGTCTATGTCAGTTTTTTCAGAGCCATCCGAATCACAATCTGACCCGTCGGCTATTTAGAAATATTGAAAAAATTTTCAAATATATACATTGAAGCATCGCTTTTCGATACCTTCATTACTTTCATAAGCTGTTTCAATAAGCCGAGTTTGATATGTAATGGTGGAAGGATGACTTTATGACTAGGAATGAGACTGTCTTGTAGTATGTTCATAGATCCTGGAGTTAATTCTTGCTTGAGTGCCCAGTCCTTTTTCGCATAATGTTGTTCTCGGGCACGACTGTCCCACTCACAAATAAAACATGGATACTTTGTGTTTTCGCTTTGTTAACCTAATAAGATACTGTTCATTTTCGAATCTCCAACTAATTGTCACTTGTGACTATCCTACTTCAATTTTTCGAGTACAAAATGGACATTATTGTATTGCTCTTTAAAAAGCACTGAATGACCAATCGGTATAGGGGCATATATTTTTCCATTCTGAAGTAAGACAGCTTTCAAAATCCTCACTGATGAATCAATAAATAGTCGCCAGTCACTAGCTACATATTAAACACTCTTATGCTCATTTATTTGTCCTTCAACATCATTGCCATAAATCAAACCCTTTGCTTTAGAGAAGAATTTCCGGAATGGGCGATCTCGATCACGATAAAAACTCACTCGAGTACCTGGAGCTAAAACATTCTTCTCTTTTAAACTAGAAGCTAGGAATTCGGAAATTTCTTTCGAAAGTCCTGCGTCTCGAACCAAGTCACTTAGCTCGTCTTGAGTAAAATTATGAAAATTTCCGGGCTAACCATCTTCTGATTTTTGCGATTCATTTAGCTCGTCATTTTGCTGATCTTCAAATTCTTTAAATGACATTCTTTTATCTGTATCATTAGTTTCTGTTTCAAAAGAGACTACGTCAGTAAATATCTGATGTTCACTTTCAATCTGTTCAATGCTGATTAAAACAGCATGAGTCACAGATTGAACAGATGCATATAATATTGTAAGATTATTCTTTCTATAGTACCCAAATGTATTGGTCAAGCAGAAATAGCAATCAGTGTCATGATCGTTTGGCTCTCGCCAGATCGTAGTAGAAACAAATATCTGTTTCTTCTTTTCCGTGATCCGCTCCCTGGCGGACCAAAGGAACCGAATGGAGCCTCTATAAAGTAACCATAAAGACCCAATTGGGTCCCCATTCGGTTTCTTTTTAAAAACTTAACAAAAAAAACAGTAAAATCAACTTTTAGATTCTTGAAATTCGGATTCTACGTTAAAATATGCATTATAAACTCACGGAGTAATCGCAGTACTTTTTCTTGCAGCGTTAAAAACATTAAAAAATAAAATACCTGTCATTTACATGGGCCGAAGGTGCCTTCAAGTGCATCTTCTATAAGTAGCAGTTAATAAGCGTTCCGTCGGTAACTTTAAGAATTTTTTCTGGATGCTAGCGCCACGCAGTGGAAACCTCAGGCAACAACGCTGCGATGCAAGTTAGAAGTCACCTTCAGTCGAAGTTAATCACATTTTTTTACATTTTCAACGCTCCAAAAAAAATTATTGCGATTACTCCATGAGTTTCTAAGAGAAAATTTAACGTAGAATCCGAATTTCAACAGTTTAAAAGTTGATCTTGCTGCTGTTTTTATTTTTTTAAAAAGAAGCCGAATGAGGTCTTTACAGGTACTTTTTATAGGCTCCATTCAGTTCCTTCGGTCCGCCAGGGCAGGGAGCAAGTGACGCATAATATTTTTGGAGTCCAAAAATGGTCCATTCCACTGGTATCTATATTGAAATATTTTTTTGTAATGTTCTTTCAATGTATCTGTAAATTGCCTCTCCTGATTCATGATGACATATTTCCCACAAACAACGCAAAAGTTGTTTAATCGATGATAACATGGTGTTGTTGATGAACTTGTAGCATTCGACTCTAAAAGGGCCAAGTTTTCCACCAAATTAGAGCTTCGGTCGCATGATAACGATTGCGGGCCCGCTGGCTCACCCTGAACAATCGCAGATACTGGGTTTCCGAGTCCCTGTATCGTACGGGTACTTTTTCTTGTGCCTTCCATGACGGCTTGAACGCCTTTAACCAGGTACTTCGCCGGTGACCCGTTGACCACCGTCATTACGTGGAAGTGCCCTGGGAGCAGGCACACAAAATGTCGATTTACGATGTCCCTCCTTATAGGATATTATGTAAGTAATAATTCTTGGCCTCTGTTTGACCTGGAGAATGACCCTGTTGGTCAAATCTAAGATGATCCTTTAGGGTGAAAATGCTCAACAGTTGAATGTGATTTCGTAAAATGATAGGCCCATCGTCTGAAATTTATTGTCGGTTGAATGTAAACGCGCAAGCTTGAAATTAAACATTAACTCATTCAATTTTTTATTTTAGACTCTGAACCTATCATTTCACGAAGTTACATTCACCGTGATCGTGATCAGCGACCCCAAAAACATAAAAGTCTACTGGTTTGAAACCTCTCAATAGCTAACACATCAACTGAGAGATCAAAAGAAGGATTTGACCTCTAGATAACCTCCAAATGATCTTCATAGGTCGGCTTGACCAATAGTTCAAAGCGTTTCCGACGTAAAATTCTCTGCTCTTTCAGAATGCATGGTCAAAAAAATTGCATCAATCGAATTTAAGTGTTTGACCTTCACTTGATCTTGACCTAGACGTGATGGGGTCATATGGACATCGGGATCGTGATCAGCGACCCTGAAAACGTAAAGGTCAACTAGCTTGAGACCTGTTCCTAGGTAAGAAATAAGCAGAGAGGTTATAAGAAGGACTTGACCTCTAGATGACCTCTAAACGACCTTCAGAGGTCGGTTCGAAAAACAGGTCAAAACGTATTCAAACGTAAAATTTTCTTCCCTTCCAGAATCCGAGGTCAAAAAATTGCATCAATCGAATTTAGGTGTTTGACCTTCATTTAATATTGATCTAGACGTAATGGGGTCATATGGACATCGGGATCGTGATCAGCGACCCCAAAAACGTAAAGGTCAACTAGCTTGAGAGCTGTTCCTAGTTAATAAATAAGCAGAGAGATTAAAAGAAGGACTTGACCTCTAGATGACCTCTAAACGACCTTCAGAGGTCGGTTCGAAAAACAGGTCAAAACGTATTCAAACGTAAAATTTTCTTCCCTTCCAGAATCCGAGGTCAAAAAATTGCATCAATCGAATTTAGGTGTTTGACCTTCATTTAATATTGATCTAGACGTGATGGGATCAAACGGACATCGGGATCGTGATCAGCGACCCCAAAAATGTAAAGGTCCACTAGTTTGAGACCCGTTCCTAGCTAAGAAATAAGCCGAGAGATTAAAAGAAGGATTTGACCTCTAGATGACCTCCAAATGATCTTCATAGGCCGGTTTGAAACATAGTTTATGGCGTATTCCGACGTAAAATTTTCCGCTCTTTCAGAATGCAGGGTAAAAAAATTGCATCAATCGAATGTAGGCGTTTGGCCTTCATTTGACCTTGATCCAGACCTGATGGGGTTATATGGACACCGGGATCGTGATCAGCGACCCCAAAAACATTAAGGTCAACTAGGCTGAAAGATGCTCCACCTGAATTTCATCTTGTGGCCCTGTGTTATGTTTATAAAAATGAAAAAAAATAATAAGACAATTTATTTTTCACTTCAGCCGAATATGTCGAAGGAATATTGAGTTAGAGCTGGATTTTTGAATAGTCTGCACGGGACTGTTCCGGTACTTAGCATCATTCACGGACTTATTTTTGCAATGCAATCAAGTGATCTGATAGGAGTAGCATGCCTAATTTGACATGTTCGGCACAGCCTGGTTTTTTCACCTCGTCATCCACGGACTAGGTTACAACCAACTGCAAGCGTAAGACCCACAATTTAGAGTGTGTACTTTTGTATAATGAATATGGGTTAACATTCAAGAACCTACTTTCTCTATGGAATTGCCTGCATGAATCACTGTAAAATATTCTCATTTTTCAGGTTTTCAAATAATTCAACTTTTTGAAGCCACCGCCAATGGGTCTATATTTTTCTCGAAGGCCATTTTTAAACTTTTAAACCATGCAACGATTTTTTAAAATTTATTTGTTGCAAAATTATGCATTTTTTAACAAGTATGGATTTTTTCTATATTTCTACCAAATTTCAATTTTTATGTTAAAAAGTTTGTTTGCTAGAGAGATTAATCAGCGATTTGGGTCGCAAAAGTGTTTCAGAACGAACATTCTTATTTAAATAAATAATACGGGGATTCTAGTTCGTTCTAAAATATCTAGAAGCCCTCCCCATTACTCCGTTGCTCATGGATTAATTCCTGTCATCAATAGTTACTATTATAGGTCGGTATTTGCCTTTGGATTTAAATTGAACTTCCCGGAAAATTCCTAGCTACTAGGCAGTCTGATAAGTACCTGAAAATTCTAAGAGATGGCATTAGTATTCACTAATGTGAACCATTTTCGTCGAGCTTGATCCTTTAAATGACGCCTGTCAAAACTTCAGCCATTTATGTTTACGCATTTACAAGTTACATCACTCAGAAGCGACTAGCCTCCGAGTTTTTTTTAATATGGAAAATTCTGAGTTTCGAGTTTTGATCAAACACTACTATCTTCGCAAGAAAACGATATCCGAGACCAA
>NC_046666.1:113933851-113935082 GCF_010883055.1 Belonocnema kinseyi | reverse complement strand
TTCGGACGGTATCAAAAAGTTAGAAAATCGTTGGACTCGTTGTATCGACCTAAAAGGAGAGTATGTTGAAAAATAAAACCGACTTTGGCCAAAAAAACGTCTTCGTGTTTCATTTTTCAGGGACTCATCAGACTGCCTAGTACTTTGAGTTAAATCGTTATTGTTTTTACAATTTTGATTCGTTATTTTGAATTTTTAAATTTTGTCTGTAGGTTTCAAATAAGCGTTTCGAAAAAATGACAGAAAACAATTTGTAGTCAAATTGTTCTTTTTTCTTTACTTTTTTATCCGCGATATTGGATGCGCCGTTTGTATCTTAAAATTTGATGTTTGGAATCAGCGATAAAAAAACTCGCAGTTGTAATGCACACATTTATAGAAATTCACGTGTCAACCATTGAATCTAACATCCAATCGTCCGCGATAATGAATAAACGAAATTTTTTGCCGACGATATCAACTTCAATATACATTTACGAGGTAACCCATTTATTTTAGTTTTTCTCTATAGTTTTCCTGTATTTGATAAAGATTCTTCTTGAATTGAAATAAGAAGTGTCTCTCCAGGTAATTCTTACCTGAAGTTGTACGATTTTGAGACACAGTTTTATACAACCGTCCGCTGTGTGTTGCCGCTATTTCAGAAATCCACATTAGCCTGTGTGGCATACTACACAGTGTGCTGTATGACCCCTTATGTCATATTTTGATAGGTTATTTTAAATTATTATTTATTGGATATAATATTTGAAAAATTAAGGAATAAAAGTATATTCAAGAATAGGGTGTATTAAAAACCTGGCGTACCGAAGGAACTGAATGGAGCTTCTACAAAGTAACCGCAAAGACCCCATTGAGGCCCCATTCGGTTCCTTTATAAAAATATTTTAAAAACAGCAAGATTTTCTGTGTGTGTTTTTTTTAGTTTTTTAAAAAGGTTTCTTCGGCCCGCCAGGGAAGTAATAAACAACACAGCCACACAAAAAAAAGTGTGCGGATCTGGTAACAAGACCCATGTATTTCTATGGATTTTGGGGCGCTTAATACAAATTCAGTATCAAAAATCACCCATCACGTCATGGTTGAGTCATAACCTCAAAAAATGACGAAAAATCATACACTGAGGCATATAAATTTCAAAATAATGCCAGTGATGCAAATTTTCACTTCAAAAACATGTCGACAACTGTGAAGGATCAACTCTTGCCTGATATCAACTTATTTAACATAA
>NC_046666.1:113925193-113933751 GCF_010883055.1 Belonocnema kinseyi | reverse complement strand
CCTCACGAAACACAATTAAACTGATTGTGTTGTCCCGTTGTGTTTGCGGTACCGTTTCATTCAGCTTCGGCTTAACCTACATAGAGGTTTAACCTATCCTAAACCTGAACTAACCTAACCGATTACGCTGGCAACCCTGTTCTTGCGTACTTTCATATTTTGACATTAATAGCATTATTCGCCTGTGTCTGTAACCAGGGCACCTCCACGTGGTGACGGTGGGCAACGGATCCACATTGGCTGAGTCCCTAGGTAAACGGCGTTCATGCCGTCATGGCAGACACAGGTAAAAAGTGTATTACGATTCAGGGAAAAACCCCAGTATCGGCGTCTGGTCAGGATGGGAAAGCGGGCTCTCCGACGTCGTCATCATGCAACCGTAGCTCTTCATCAACGGATCACTTGGTTGGTGTAGAGTCTCATGCTACAAGGAAAAAAACCGCGAGCATTTCTCAATCGCATGCCTGCAAGAATAGCTCAGATTCATTCTGTTACATTTGCAGCAAATATGAAGTGTGCAGTTTGCGAAAATCAATCGACGAGGAAGTGAAAAGTCTTTACGAAAAGTGTTTTGAACGCAAATTGCTGCACCAAGAAACAAAATGGGTTCGTCATTTGCAATTCCTGTATCGTCTAAAAAATTCAAACAACGAAAAGTACCGCAAGTACTCTACACCAACCACATGGAAAAAACTCGTTATTGCGAAGCACTGCTACTTTTGCATGAATTCCGTCAAAGGGTTCAACGCCAAAAATAAAAATAACATTTCGTACATTAATGTGTGCACAGTCACAAGAGCAATTGAAATCAATAAAAATGCACGCCAGACTGATTTAAGTGCTTTGGAAGATGATAGAATGGAAGTTCAAAGTCAACGTCATGGAGACGGTAATGAAACCAGTGATCGAACAGAAAATAGTTGTGATGATTCCGATGAAAATGACGAAAAAGATGACGAATATGGCGTGCATAAAATGAAATTGAAGGTTCCAATATTAGTGTCGCAACTAGAACTAAATGATTTTATTAAAGATCTTGGATTACCGAAAGACGGCGCTGAATTTGCCGCTTCATTTCTAAAAAGAAGAAATCTTCTAGAGCCAAAAACAAAAGTTTCATTCTATCGCGACAGGGACAAAGAATTTAGAAAGTTTTTCGTTAAAGACGAAGAGACACGTTATAGCAGGCAGAAAATAGACCGAAGTAGGTCTATAAATCAATTTAATTACGATAAAAATCAGGATAAAATGTAAACATGAAAGATAGTATAAATATATCCCTTAAGTTTAAGAAAAGCAGAGAGAAAAAAAATTTTGAATAAAACTCTTATTCATTTACATGTTTAAGTTGCAGTTCTACATTTTAATTGATACAAACATTGTCAGGTTAATTGATATGGGGTCAATTCTACTTGTAGTTCTAAGTTTCTTCAAATGAGTAATGTGCGTCTAAATTTTTAACCACCTGTAGAACAATGAAATGAATTTTATTGTGTTACAACGGGAACATTTAAGTTAAGTTGTGTTGCGTTAAGCAAAATTTCGTTAGGTTCTGTTAAGTTAGATTCATTTGTAGGTTAAGATCGAGTTAACCTATTAAATATAACACATTTAAGACAGAGAACCGTACGCTTACATAGCTACAAGTGTGGTTGAATTTCATTCGGCTAGCTTAGGTTAGGTCAGGTTTTGTTAGGTTAGGATAGGTTAAACCTCTAGGTAGGTTAAGCCGAAGCTGAATGAAGCGGTACGGTAAACACAACGGGACAACACTATGAGTTTAATTGTGTTACGTGAAGTTAAGTTAGGTTAGGTCTCTTTGCCGTTAAGCCTAAGCTGATTCAAACGGTACCGCAAACACAACGGGACAACACAATCAGTTTAATTGTGTTTCGTGAGGTTAGGTTAGGTTAGGTTAGGCTAGGTTATGCTCAAGTTGACCCATTCGATGCAGCGCACATTTGCTACTGGGAAAATATGCTTCCAGAGCTTTTGCGTCATTTTTTGAGGTTATGACTCAACCATGACGTGATGAGTGGTTTTTGATACCGAATTTGAATTCAGCGTCCTAAAATCCATAGGAATACATGTGTCTTGTTACCAGATCTGCACACTTTTTTTGTGTGGCTGTGTTATTGCCGAATATTGTACGGAATATACTACCCATGCCAAAAGCTTGAACTCTATGCTGAGCTTCACCAGATGCCACAAATACCCGTGTGTCACATTATTCCACGTGTAAAATTATTCCGTGTTCCATATTACCAAACGCTTCATATTGCACCGAAATATACACGTCCAAATTTATTTTAAAAAATTGTAAAAATTGTAATGAATTTTTAATTTTAGGTTAATTTTAATCGAAAGCAATACCTAATTTGTTTAGTTTAAAGAATCAGAAGAATTCAAAAGGCTCAAGATAATAAGAAGCATTTAGAGAATCATAATGTTTTAAAGGAATTCCAATGATTTATTTAGAACTGCTAGTTAAATATTTAAGGAGGTGTTCTAGTTTTGTGGCAGGATTTGAACCTATGTTTTGAAATTTACTGCAAATAAACTACACATGATAGCTGCAAACGTTTTTTGCTATATATTGATACATTTCCCTATTGCAAATACATATATAGGTCACTAATTGGATTCTATAAAAGGATCCTATAAGTGGCCTATATAGAATATTATATAGGGTCACCTATATAGGTCAGTATAGGAGCCATCTATAGTAAATGAAACATCTTCCTGCATCGGACACTATATAGAATCATATCAGAGACCTATATTAGACAGATGATGGACCGGAAGTGTTGCGCAGTAGTATTCTATAGCAGATACAACTGCGCAGTAATTATTTTTCAATATGTGATTGTGTGGTAGTAGGAACTTCTACAGGGTCTTATATAGATCCTAATGTAAGAAAAAGGAACCTGCACCATACCCTGCACATGTCTCGCCTTCATTGGACGGATATTAACAAAGCCCTACACATGTCTTGCCTTAATTGGTCGGATATTTACTAATTCCTGCTTATGTCTTGTCTCAATTGGGCGGATATCGACTTAGTCCTGCTTCTGTCTTGCCTTACTTGGCAGAATATTCACTCAGTTCTGCTCAGGTCTTGCCTTAATTGGCTGGATATTTACTAAGAGATGCACACGCCTTGCCTTAATTGGTTGGCTATTGATTCAGTCCTGCTCACGTCTTGCCTTAATGGGCAAGGTATTTACTAAGTCCTGCATATGTCTTGCCTTCATTCGCCGGATACTAACTGTGTCAAGCTCATGTTTTGTCTGAATTCGCTGGATATTGAGCAAGTACTGCTCAGGTCTTTCCTTGATTGGCCGGATATCGCCCAATTCCTGCTCCTGTCTTGCATTAATTGGCTGGATATTTACTAAGCCTTGCACATGTCTTGTCCTATTTGGACGCATATTGACTCGGTCCTGCTCATGCCTTACCTTACTTGGCCGGATATTTACTAAGCCCTGCACATGTCTTTCCTTCATTTGCCGGATATCTTAATTGGCCAGATATTGAATAAGTCTGCATCTGTCTTGCCATCACTCGCCGGATATAGACTGAGTCCTGCTTATGTCTTGCCTAAATTGGCAATATATTGAGTAAGTACTGTTCATATCTTGTCTCAATTGGCTGGATATTGACACAGTCCTGCTCATGTCTTGTCTTAAATGGCCGGATATTGACTAAGTACAGCTCATGTCTTGCCCTAATTAACTAGATATTGACTAAGTACTGCTCATGTCTTACCTTATTTAGCCGGACATTGATTAAGTACTGCCCATGTCTTGTCTTAATTGGCCGGATATTGACTAAGTGCTGCTGACGTCTTTCCTTAATTGACCGGATATGGGCTAAGTCCTGTTCCTGTCTTGCCTTAATTCGTTGGATATAGACTTAGGCCTTCTCAGGCCGTGACTAAGTTGGCCAGATATTTAGTAAGTCCTGCACATGTCTTGCCTTAATTAGGCGGATATTGACACGGTCCTGCTCATGCGTTGCCTTAATTGGCTGGATATATACTAAGTCCTGCACGTGTCATGCTTAAATGGCTAGATATTTACTAAGAAATGCTCAAGTCTTGTCTTAATTGTCAGGATATTTACTAAGTCCTGCACATGTCTTTCTTTCATTCTCTGGATTTTGACTAAGTCCTGCTCATGTCTTGCCTTTATGGGTTGGATATTGACCCAATACAACTCGCGTCTTGCCTTAACTGGCCGGATATCGACTAATTCTTGCACCTATCTTGCCTTAATTAGCCGGATATTGACTCATAGCTATACATGTCTTATCTGAATTGGCTGGATATCGACTATGTACTGCTCATGTCTTGCCTCAATTGGCTGGATATCGGCGAATTCCTACTCCTGTTTTACCTTAATTAGTCGGATATATACTAAGACATGCACATTCCACGCCTTGAATTGTTGAATTTTCACTAAGTTCCTTATATGTCTTCCCTTAATATTCCGGATATGTACTAAGAACTGCATATGTCTTGCCTTCATTGGCCTAATATTTACTTAGTTCTGCACATGTCTTGCCTTCATTCGTCAAATATTGACTGAGTCCTGCACATGTCTTGCCTTAATTAGCTAGATATTGACCAAATACTGCTCATGTCTTGTCTTAAGTGGCCGGATATCGACTGAGTCATGTTCACGTCTTGCCTTAATTGGCCGGATATTTACTAAGCCCTGCACATGTCTTTCTTTAATTGGCCGTATATTGACTCAGTCCTGCTCATGTCTTGCTTTAACTGGCTGGATATTTACTATATCCTGCTCATGCCTTACCTTACTTCGCCGCATATTAACTAAGCCCTGCGCATGTCTTGCATTCATTCTTCGTATATCGAATGAGTCTTGCTCATGTCTTGCCTTAATTGGCCGCATATTGACTCAGGCGTTCTCACATCTTGGCTGAAATGTCCGGGTATTTACTAAGACCTGCACATGTCTCGCCTTCATTCGCCGGATATTGAATGAGTCCAGCTCATGTATTGTCTTAATTAGCCGGATATTGACTAAGTACTACTCATGTTTTTCCTTAATTGGCCGGATATTTACTAAGCCCTGCACATGTCTTGTCTTCATTTGCCGGATATGGAATGAGTCCTGCTCACGTCTTGCCTTAATCGGTTAGATACTCTCTAAGTATTGTCCATGTCTTGTCTTAATTGGACGAATATTGAATAAGTGCTATATACGTCTTGTCTAAATTGGCCGGATATTTACTAAGTACTGTTCATGTCTTGCCACAATTAGCTAGATATTGACTAAGTGCTGTTCATGTCTTTTCTCAATTGGACAGATATTGACTAAATACTGCTCATGTGGTGCTTTCCTTCCTTCTGGCTGTATATAATTCACCCTTATATAATTGGTATATTCGAAATAGTGGAATTATGCTTATGAAAAATAAGAAAGCATAACTTCGTCGGGGAACAATTTTAATTGAAAATTATTTTATTCATCGGTTATTTCCTCATTCGTAAGTTGGCTCGTTCTAGCCTTGCGCTTGGTATGCAGCGTCAGCAATACCTCTCGGATTACGAGCGAGCAGATTAATCTTGCAACTTGCATAGGGTTTTAAACCAATGTGTTTCGAGATAATACTTCGAAACACATTAATTCAAAAAGAATTTTAATGTGACATTCGCTCGTAACAAACCACACCGGAATTTGGCAATTTCGTCCCCGAAATTTAGGGTGACTTACGGATGAGGAGACTTCGATTTTCCCTTTTTTTTGTAACTTACAGAATATGATCATGTAATACGGAGATGAGAGGAGAAAGAGAGAGTCAGATGCAGAAACTGAGTGAGGTCTTCTTTTCCCCTTAATTTTAATTCTGAACAGGTTTCTCTCTTCTTTGTTTTTTTATTGAGTTTAATTGATTAAATCGTAGGCTAAATTAATTTTTGGAACAAGGGGAGTGGGTGCATATCCTGAGTGGTTCATCTCGGTGAAGTCTTGTGTGTTATCCTTTTCTCCTAAGGATTCCTGTATGGATGGTTACTCTCATTAACGAGAGACCTTAGTGGAGGGGGTGTCGCGGCAGTTGACGCTTTGCTGTACAATTGTAACAGTTGGCTAATTAGTATGCCTACGTTTTTCTCAATCGCCGGGTGCAGCTAAATTCGTACCTCGATAGTGCGGGTGGTTGAGGCCGTGACTTAGTTTCGGTCGTTGGATTGCGTGAGCGAGGGGGTGGGGAGAGAATTATTGGTTCTCTCTTTATCCCCTCGCCCCCAAAATCCCAGAGTGTAGTGAAAAAGGTGCCTTCGATTTTTTCTTTTTCTAGCTATTAATATATTTTTTTTATCGAAAAAGGTGAAAAGATTTATTAATTAAATTGACATTCCATTGGATACCAGTGAAGGACTTATTGAATTTGTTAAGTTCAGGCTGTACATCTGTAACAAGTAAGTGTCCATTCATTTTAATTAAATGATATTTTAGATTTGAGACCTTTTTTTTTAATTAATACTAATTTTAAAAGGGTTTTAGAAATAATTTAAAATAATTAAAAATTGAAATATTTTATTTAACTGAATATTAATCTTTTTGGGTTTTTATTTTAAACTAGAAGTTCATACGTGCGCTTCGCGCGCGATTAACGGCTTTACTTGCAATTATTTTATTTGTAAATGAAGTTTAATATGATACCGCGATATTCATTTTTGCTTTAATAACTTTTATTTGTGCACGGCTCCGCACGGCTACCCTCTCAAGATACAGAATAAATTATTGCGCAACACTAAACATTTTTATGCAAACTTGGAAAAAAACATCTAAAATTTGGGTGCGTACAAATTTTCATAGAAATACATGGTAAATGATCTCGACTCGAGAAGAGTCAAATGTCAAGCCATTTCGAGCGTCCTTAGCGTTTTGATGGGTGACCATCTACAACGTACGACCGGGTTGTGTACTTGAATTTTGAAAACTCGTCTAAACTCGGGAGGTGGTTCTCTGCAGTTTTCATCTCATCTGACCAAATGCTTAGGCAACTAAGAGTAATTTGAATAATTTCGTTTGTAGCCGCATTGTCATGGATTTGTACTAAAATTCATATAGACTATTATGCAATTACTAGAAGAAACTAATAAAAAGAAATAATTACTGAAACTAATGAAAATGAAAGTTTTTACCATCTTACAGTTTTAATTTCTTGTTTTTTTAATTCTTATTAAATATATGGTGCATTCACTTATAAAAACGAATTTGTTTAAAATATACAGATGTTTCAAAATCTAAAAAAAAGTCAAGTTCTGAATTTTTTAATGATTTTTTTTTTAATAATAAATAATTAGTCTAAATTTGCAAAGTGTCGTAGTAAAAAGTGATTGCAAATACATTCTTTGTTGATTCCGTAAACAAATGAAGCCTAAAAAAATCCCAAACTCTTAATTTGCTCATGAAAGTAGTTTAAATAATAAATCATGAAAAGGACCCCGCACTAAATGTATGGGAAAATGGCTTTCGGTGGATTTAACTGAAACTTTGTTTTTTTTACATCATTTTTTACATCCGTAAAAAAATGTTTAAAAATGGACAGTTTTAGCGCTATGCAGCGCTAAGCGCTCAAAATCTGTGAATAAAACGAATTACAACAGATTTTGTTACAAAAGCGATGTTAACATAGAAATCACGGTTCAGATCGTGGCCTGTCATATTTTCGCCTACAACGTTGACTCATATAGCGCGCTTCTCAAAACGATCAAACGCTAAGCGCCCAAGATTTTAACTTGACTAATTAATCACTTCTTTAAAGGCAGAAATGGTACCCAAAGTAACATTAGTAACTAGTGCGCACATACCGATAATAACATTCTACCCTTCGCAAGAGGTTTGAACGCTAAGCGCTCAAGATCGGCGAATAAAACTAATCCTAGTAACTTTATCGACAAAAGTGATGTCACTATAAGAATCACGCATCAGAAAGTTGTCAGTAATATGTTTAACCAAACCAATGAGTTATATTGCGCGCTTCTCGAAACGATCAAGCGCTAAGCGCCCAAGATTTGAACTTGACTAAGTAATTACTTTTTTAAAGACAGAAATGGTATCCAAAGTAACATTAGTAACTAGTGTGCACATCGATAATAACAGTGTACCCTTCGCCAGAGGGCCGAACGCTAAGCGCCCATGATCAGCGAATAGAACCAATCCTAGTAGCTTCAGCGACAGAAGCGATGTCTGTATACGAAAGGTTCATCAAGAAGTGGTCAGTAACATGTTTAGAAAAAAAACAATGACAATATGATTCAACACCGTTGACTCATATAGCGCGCCTCTCAGAACGGACAAACGCTAAGCGCAGAAGATTTGAACTTGACTAAGAAATCACTTTTTCAAATGCCTTTCACAAAAGAAATGACAGACAAACATACCGTAGTCGATGGAAATAATGAGTGAATGCTGAATGATGAACGACTGTGACTTTTTAAAGCAAAAAGCGAACGACTTCAGAATGAGCGACGAACTGAAAGTAGGCCTAATGACTTAAAAGAAATTGAAACCTCGGCATTC
>NC_046666.1:113919253-113925093 GCF_010883055.1 Belonocnema kinseyi | reverse complement strand
TATGCTTGTCATTTCTTTTGTGAAAGGTCTCGAGAGCGGATAGTAATTTTATTGGTAAGCTTTGGAAAAAAAAATTCCTATCTGTTCCCTTCTGTATTAATTATGTTGTATTTCTTATTCCCTTTTTGTGTTTAGTTTCTTGTGTATATCGGTTTCATTTTGTTTTTTCTGAATTTTTCTTTCATTTTATTAATACATTCCTCTGCCTTTCAAGATCACAAGAGCTCGTTTCTCTTATGGTTAAAAAAATGGCATTCAGAGTTTGAGTTAATTGCTATGTGTGCAATAAAGTCTATCAACCAGGACAAATGGCTCGAATTGATGGAAATAATAATCCTGATAGGCAAAAAATTGCAATTTTTATAAGCCTTTAACTTCGAAGACCACCACTTGAAGTCGCCGATGAGAGTAGGTTATGTCTCAATTGCAATCAATCGATTCGCAATGAGATAGAGGAGCTCCAACGTGACCCAGGCTGTTCAAGACTGAATGTTCTTACACAACCAGGCAGGCAAACGTGCATGTTCTGTAATGCTGATGTGAACACTTCAAGGCTTTCAATGGAATGTAGAGTTAACGCTTTTATTGTCATGGACATTTTCATTCCAGAAGAAATAAGAACATGCTTAAATCATTTGGATGAACATGGTTTCATCTTAGGGTCCTTGCTTCCTGGACTACAAGCGATTAATAGACCGTATAGGATTCCGGGACAGCAGTTACTTCTGTTTTTGCGGCAACTTCGTAACGATGCAAATGTTCATGCGGCCGCGGCGTTTAATAATGAGGATAGTTTCACTGATGAAGAGTTTGAAGCTATTGCTCCGGTAACAAAGGAACAATTTAGAGAATTGTATGCATTTTGTGATCCTATTCCGCAGTTACATGGTCATGGTGCCAGATGCGTAAGGGAAAAAGATCTGCTGACTTTCCTTTGCAAAATGCGTCAAGGTCTTTTTGATGAATTTCTGAAAGTGATTTTTCATTATTCGAGCCGGCAAGCTATAAGCATGGCCATTTCTACTGTAAGAGAGTCTTTAATGCAGCGATTTGTGCCTGGTAACATTGGATTTAATGCGATAAGCAGAGAGAAATTCATTGAAGGACACGTGACATCATTCGCCAATGAACTTTATAATCAACAACTAGAAATTCCCAGAGCTATTGATATCATCGATGGAACTTATACTTACATGCAGAAGAGCAGTAACTTTAGCGTACTTTGACAGTCATTCTGCAAACATAAAGGACGTCACTTTGTAAAACCTGCTCTCATTGTTGCTCCAGACGTATACATACTTGAAATACAAGGACCATATTTTTCTGACTCACGAAACGATGACGCACAAATGCTCATTAACGAATTTGAAAGAGATGTGGAAGGTATGAGAGAATTTTTCGACATTGGTGATATTTTTATAGAGGACCGTGGATATAGAGATGCCCAACCACTTTTAGAACGCTTAGGAATTGTGTCCAAGATACCACCATTTCTCCAACAAGGACAGAGTCAATTGGAAACGGAAGAAGCAAGCGGAGCTCGGCTAATAACGAAATCTATATGGATTGTGGAATCCAGAAATGGCCGCATAATGTCTATTTTCAAGTTCTTCGAGAAAACCATTCCGATGGTTCATGTACAAAATCTAAGGGACTTCTTTCGTATTGCTGGTGCCATAATTAATTCTATACCATCCTGTTATCGAGATGCAAGGCGCTACAGCAGAGCTTGCAAGAGAATATATAGTGAGAGCTCGTGAGCCAAATATTGTGCAAGCGCGCGTAGAAGTGGACAATATGCGCTACGGAAATGCAAATTAGAACCGCCTCCATGAACTTCAAGTACCACAATTTCCTCGCCTTACATTTGAAGAAATACGAGACATAACAATTGGCGTGTATCAAGTAGAACTTGCCCCATCTTACGTTCAAGACAAGCTGCAACGAGAAGAAGATGAGTTTCAACTAGATACGCGACTTAATGAACCTGGTTTGATCAGAGTACGAGTATTTTGTCGTTTCTCAAATGCGACAAGGTACCAGCTGTGGATAGCTTTCAATGAGAACGATGACAAAGGACCAGACAATAATAACAATAACATGTAAGTCAGGGGCCAGAACTCTTGGCACTTGCGCACATATTGCAAGCGTTTTATAGTTCCTGGGTAATGGACGTCACCAGCAACATGTAAAGTATCCTCAAACTTCCTTGCTACAAACGATTCTAGACGCTGCTAATAGAGGTGAACAAGCGAACCGGAATCAAGAGCCAGAAATAGTCTAAGATTTCGCAAAAGCTACTGGGATTGGTTCTATTCACTAATCATGGATGCTTAGCGGTCGGCACTCTTGAGAAGAGTACAATGTAATTATCGGAATGTACGCACTAGTTACTAATGTTACTTTAGGTATCATTTCTGCCTTTAAAAAAGTGGTGAATTAGTCAAGTTAAAATCTTGGGTGCTTAGCGTTTGATCTTTTGAGAAGCGCGCTATATGAGTCAACGGTGTAGACGAAAATATGACAGACCACGATCTGAACCGTGATTTTTATGTTGACATCGCCTTTGTAACAAAATCTGTTGTAATTCGTTTTATTCACTGATTTTGAGCGCTTAGCGTCGCATAGCGCTAAAACTGTCCATTAAAAAAAAAAATTTTTTACGCATATTTCATCCGGCACTTATAACCTTAAAAATTACAAAGTTTCAGCTAAATCCACGGAAAGCCATTTTCCCATACATTATGTGCGGGGTCCTTTGATTATTATAATTAATCGGAAAGATGTTCTTAGTTGAATTTGTAAAAAAAAACTGACCCCTTCTTTTTTTTTAAATATCCAAATTCTGAACTTTTTATGAAAGTTCTTTAAATAATTAATCATTCTTGCAAATGTAACAAATTACTTAGGAAAGATTCATCGCAAAAGTAATCTTAGTTAACTTCGTAAACAAATTGTGTTGATTAATTGAAAAATACCTTTACTCTCAATATGTTTATGAATATTGTTTAAATGAATAATAATTATTATAAATTTACGAGGTATGGTGGGAAATGTTCATCAGAAGACATTCTTAGTTCATTCCGTAAACAAATTATGCGCTTCACTTCAAAAATAGCCGAACTATTAATTTGTTGATAAACATTTTTCAAATAATTAATAATTTCAAATTTTAAAAGCATTTGAGGAAAGAGAAAAAAAATTGAAAATGTATTCTTGGTTAATTATGTTAAAATCGGATTTTTTTATGGTTGCCGGACTGGGAATTTTACGAATTTTCAGAAGGAAAATATGCCTTTTTTTCTTCTCTTTTTTTCCTGTCTCCTTCATTATTTCGCATGTTTGAGAAGTTTTTTGAGATTGATTTCCTATTAGTATTTTCGTCGAGATTTTCGTGTATTTTTCCTTTCATTAATAATATATCTGTAAACTAAGTTGTTAATATATGAAATTTGTCTTTCAGAATAAGGGCAAATAATTCTGACTTCTAGCTCGATGAAATATTTATAATTATACTTTCAAATCAATATTTTCGATGTTCCATTAATCTAGCACCTCCAGAACCAAATTTTGAAATTCTTCATCGCTCAGAGTTTTGATCTTCTTTTGAGATCCTTTTTTTTGTGCGCTATATAAAATTTTTGGACTTTACCTTTTTTAGAAAAAAATTAGTTTGTTTGTGGAGGTGCTACTTTATGTAAACCTAGCACTTCCACATCCAAAAATACAAAATAATAAAACTCCAATTACACCCGAATTTTGGGTGAACTTTCAAATAAGCAAATGAATTACTTGGCAATAAATCAATTGTTCAATTGGAGTAATCAAATTTTCAGTGAAAGAAAAATTTTCATAATAAAGAAAACCAATTTTAAAAAAACAGTTACATTTTTAAACAGAGTTATGAATAAAAACATTGAAATTTGTAACTTGAATAATAATATTTTCGAACAGAACATAAACTTTCAACTGGCAAGATTGATTTCTACCAAAGAAAGGTGAATTTGTATTTAAAAAGATAAATTGTGAACCAAAATTTGATAATTAAATTTTTAGGTAAAACAATATTCAACCAAACTAATACGTAATTTACTCGATTGCAATGTGAAAATTTATTTTTAAAAAAATTTTTTTTTTTTTTTTAATTTGAATTTTAAGTGAGAAAAAAGTATCGCAAGCAGGTCAGGGCACAAGAAAAAAAACTATAAATTATGAGGAAATGAAATACACTTCCCGTACAAAAAAAAATAAAATAAAACTCAGTACAACTTCTGGATTTTCTGGATTTTTTTTCCAAGTTCCCGGGTTTCTTTAAATTTCCGCACAGTAGAAACTCTGTTATTGTATTTTTATTTGTCAATAATTGATTATTACTTTATTAGATTTAAATATTTGATAGATGGTTTCAATTTTTTTTCAAAAAAAAATCAAAGTGAACAAATACGCAAAAACTAGTAATTATGTCTTACTCCCCAGCAAATGTTGTTATTTTTGCTTTATTTTGAAACGTTACATATTTTACGAAATTGTTTATGATTATTAATCTCCGACCGTTTTAAAATAGTACGAGATATAAATTCGTACGGTTAACACACAGCTTTTTCATCGACGCGTTTTTCCCTTTCAAAATATTAGAAATACTCTGCAGTCGATCTACTGTTGGACCGCGTGACGTCACGATGACTCGTTTGTACACGCAAAGGGTCGCTATTTTCGTTATTTCGTGCGTTATTTACGTTCCGAACACTATTCTCATTCTCTTTCTTAAATTTACGTTCGAGTTACGGAAAATACATTATTTTCTTTACGCTTCTTACTGATCTCTCTAAATAACGAATTACATTAAACCTCGCATTAAACTCACAATGTTACCGTATCGCCTTCATTATTTACAGTAAATCTCGGCATTAATTACACTGATTCGAGAGTGATTTGCCCCTCGGATCTATGTACATATTTTAGCTCAAGATTTATCTACTTTAGGTGAGATTAACCTATTCGTTCTAATCCGTCTTTTTGGTAGGCGAGTAATCTTATTAGTTGAAACTTTATCTTTTTGAATAAAAATTAATTTCTACGTTTGAAAATTGGACTAATTTGTTGAAAATTCGTTTCTTATTTTTAGTTAAAAATTAGTGAATTTTAATAAAAACTCGTTTATTTTTTATTTTTCATGTACCTACAAAAGTTTCTTAAATAATTGGTTAAATTGTGATTGTTACCCTATATATGAAAACTCGTAACCTCCATTAGTAGCGCATGGAGGCTGAATCTTACTTAGTGGATTTAAGCACATAATTTATGGCGACTGGCGACCTCTGTTTTAAATGTATAAAATTAATCGAACTTAAAACTAGATTTCTACTTTTATCGATAGCCAAGAATTATTTTAATTTGTGTCTTTATTTTCACTTTCAATAACAGCTGTTATTTTTAATAATAAATTTTCAATTGGTTTATTCAATATTAAAGTAATATTTATTTCAAGTATATGAATTTTTATGGTGATTGTGATAATTGTGAAATGAGATTCTGAATTTCATTTTCAAACTTATATTTACATATATTCTAATTTTTAAAAAAATTAAATTACAAGGTAATTAATAGATTAGAGGTATAGAAATATTGCTTTAAATTTAAAGGAGAATATAATACAAACAATATTTGAATATACAAATGAAAATAATTGTTTAATGTTTCTTATTTTGTAAACAGATTAATTAATTATGAAATTAAAAAGAATATATATATAATTAAAAATTTGTCATAAGGACAACCGCAGGATTTCGCCGGGAGCGGGTGCTAATCTGAAAAATTGCACCCGCTTCCAGCGAAATCGC
>NC_046666.1:113914445-113919153 GCF_010883055.1 Belonocnema kinseyi | reverse complement strand
GCTCCAAGGAGATTATGTTGAAAAATAAAAAAAAATTTACCCAAAAAAAATTGTTTTTATACTTCATTCTAAGGACTTATTGAACTACCCTCGTACCATATTATAATTCCAGAGCTTTTAAGAAGAAAAAAATGTTTTTTTTTTACATATGGGTAATCGTTTTTTTTTATTTTTAAAGAGATAAGTAAAATAAAATTATCAAAAGATCTTATTTTCAGAATTAGAAGAATAAAAGCGTCTTAATAATTTTGAAAGATTATGAGAATTTTTTTTTAACAGTAATGGGAAAATTTTAAGCAGTTAATAATTAATTCTGAAATAATAATTGTTAATTTTAAAGATTTCAAAATGTTTGAAAAATAATATGGAAGATTTTAATAAAATTATTTCCATTTTCCGTGATTTAATTCAAATTTAGGTAAACTTAATTTTTTAGGGCGTCAAGAGAAGGAAAAATATATAGTTTAATTTCATGGGAAAATGTCAAACGATTTTTTACTAATGAGTTCTAAGAGCTCATTAAAAAAGATTCAAAAACTTTTCATATTATTTTATAAAGTAAAAAAGGGTTAACAAGTGTTTAAAGCAACATCGTGCCAAAATAAATAATTTTAGAACAAATGTTAGTAAATTTAAGAGATATTTACAAGTTTTAACACCATTAAAAAACAATAAAAATTTATAAGACATTTTAGGACTTTTTTGAAAATTCAGGATAATGAGATAAATTCTTTAGGTTCCCAAAACAATTTCTTAAGAAATTTTAATTTGTAAAACGAGCTTCAGCAGAAAATTCAAAAAAGATTTTAAAACATGAAATATTTCCTTAAATTTCGAGAAAGATTACAAGATTTTAAAGCAAGATGTTTTAATTTTGTAACATTAAAAATAAAAAATAAATTAAACCATAAAATTCTATAAATATTTCGAAAATTTACAAGAATAAAGAAGATTTTTAAACTGCAAAAGATTTTTAAAAATGCAGATTTATGTGAAAGTTCTTAAACAAAAAGAAAGCCAGACGTTAAAAACGCAAACGTCTGGACACTAATGTTTTTTTTTTCAAATTAAAATTTGTCAACAAAATGTGTGGATAACTGAAAACCCATATGGTAAAGTATCACATGGCCTGAATTAATATTTTAGGCAGCAGTTTAGATTTCAAATAACTTTTCTAAATTTCAAGAAAAATTCCAGTCAGGTAAAAATATTTTTAATAATGAAAGAAGTATTGTGTAGATATTTAATTCTAAAAGGGCTCGAATTTTTCTTATTATTTTGTAGAATCCCTTAAAATATATATTTTTCTTAATCTAGATTTTTTGTTGGCGAATATGAAATATTCACAAATATTTTATAATTTTCTTCAAATTCGAAAGAAATTTTTGAAGATTTTGATATAAATTTTTTTTACACTTTAAATGATTTTTCAACATTTTAAGAAAAAAATTGGATTCACTTACAAACATTTTTAGGAATTCAAGAGGCTGTGCATAGTCTTCAAATATTTTAAACCTTGGAAGCATTTCCGAACATTTATGAAATATTTATTATTTCTTCTGAAATTATAAAAGACCTAAATATATTTTGAAAAGGCTGAAATTTTTCTAATAATTTGTAAAATCCTGTAAAATAAAATATACATTTTTTAAATCTTCTGCACTCCTTTCGTGACAAAATATATTTTTTAATCTTCTGCATTCTTTTCTTGACTCATCTTGAATATTTAAAAATCTTTCCTAATTGTCTCATGAAAATGATAAAACCTATATAATCCTTTTGTAAAAATGCTGATACTTCTTCCCTTGTAAATAAATTTAAAATGTGTGTAACTAACAAATATAAAAAAAACATTGTTGTGTTACGAGAAAATAATGTTTATTTTTATTTCCATACCGCACTTCATCCTGAAAATCTATTTTTATTTACAAAACGCCTGTTAAGTTTTTTTATAATAATACATACGAATATTACGTAACTGCAGTTAAGGTGTGGTAAGGTAAAAGTGTTCAAAATAACGTTACGGAATATATGAACGCTCCCTAATAATAATACTCGTACATTTTACGATGCATTGAGACACTGAATTCATTCTTTCAGAATCTAATTTCAATAAGAATATAAGTCTTCAGAACATTTTAACAAATGAATTGTTATTAGAAAATTGAGCAAATTATACAAATGAGTATAAAAGTAAGCACGCGCGCGCGTGCGCACATAATAGTCTAGTAACTATTATATAATTTAGTTTAGTATGCTAAATTCGAAAATGTTTCACATTACAATTTTACCGCGAAGATTTTTAATTTTTATTTTGTTTTGCAGATTTGAACAATTAAAAATTACAAGCATTTGAAGTTAAAACTTTTTGATAAAAAACAGTCTTATTTTATTAACTGTAAATATAAATAAATAAATTATTTTTATAATGGATCTGTACTCTAAGTATAGAAATCTGAACAATAATTGATGTGACTAAACAATTATATATCTGTTCAAAATTTGAGTATTTCTAGACTGTGACTGTTTTAATCCAAAAGTCTTAATAAGAATTGAAATTAATATTTCATTTTGTTCCGATAATTTTATTTGTAAATAAAAAAAAATTTATGGTTTATCAATAATGTATTTTTAATTCAGAGTATCAAGTCTTTTTTATATTATTTTTGTTGATATTAAATTTAATAAGTAAACCTAATGTGGAAAAAGAATAATCAATTAATATTTAGTAATGTTTTACTGTTTATTTAAGATGACTAATTTGAAACCAAATATTAAAAAAAAGAAAACAATTGCTTTACATAGAAAGCTTTAAATATTTAGATTTTCGAGGAACTTTTAAATTTTTAGCGTTACAATTTTACTAGTTCTATTTTTTAGTTGTTTTTTTTTTAAGAAAAAGGTGTTTAATTTATAAGTGAAATCGTTAAATTTTAAAATACTTCTAGATTTCTCAAGTTTTTCTTACATAAAATTTTAAAGTTTTTAAAGGATGCCTGGACTATTAAAAAAAAAAATTTTAACTTCCAATTTAAGAACTGTTAAGCAAAAAGAAATTATTTTTCAAATTTTAATGTGCCTTAGTTAAAAATTACTTGAAGTCATAAGATTTTGAAATTTTCAAGATTCATTGCTTGATTCTTTAATTTAGAGTATTGAAAATGTTAAATGGATTCATATTTTTGGAACTTACTTTGAATCTTTGAACTCTCTAATTTTTCAAATTTCTGAATTTCGCAGTTTATTTGCACTTTATTTAACACTGTTTAATTGAAAAGTGTTAGTACATTCCATTTGATAAGTGTACGTACATTTTTGAACATTTGAATACACCAAATTTTCGGCTGAAAAACTTTTAAACCTGAATTTAAAAAGTTTAAAATTGAAGTTTTTTCATTTGGAATGTTTTAATTTATTGCTTATTAATTTACATGGAAGAATGTTTAAAATATAGTTTGATTTAGTTTTTTCAATTCCATTGGTTATAAAGGTTTTGCGGAAAGCAAAAGCCGCATGCTGGTTGCGTTATAAAAGGGTTCGATGAGCCCAAAGTTCGTAAAAATTAAGCGATTGCACTCAAGCTGTCGTGATTTTTATATTTTCTTTTTTTTGTTTCAAGTGAGGGGATATATTGAGGCTTTACGAATGAAGGAGCGCGCTGAGAGGTATCTGGCCCGCGGCAGGGCCCAATACTCCGTTCCGGGTGCCGGAATGATCACAGGTTAGTTAATTTATAGTTCATTCTTTTCATTGCAAAGAAAAAGAAATTTCCCCCTTTTTTCAGTTGAAAATTCATTTCTCAGATTTATTTGTCGTTTGATGACAAGGTTTTCCCAGGGTGGTAGATGGGCCGGGGTTTATTTATTGTTTCTTGTCTTCGTTTCAGGATTGGAGATCTGGGAAAAGGGTCCACTTCCACTCGATTCGGTTGCGAGGAGTCTGACAGGAGAAGAGATTGAGGAGTTGAGGAGAATGAGGTTTAGGCTGCGGGCGGTGATCGTGGCCATCGACATGTTCTTGTGGCACAGGCTGGTGCCACCGCGTGTTCTTTGGAGAAGAAGGAGAATAATGATCAATTTAATCCTTTGAAATAATTCCAATAAGTTTAAAAGATTTGTCAAAAAAAATTTTTTTTTCTGTTTATTTTGTTATTCAGGGGTTAAGGTAGTTTGGTTGGGGTTCCTGCATTTCTTAAGGAATTTCCTATTAGTAAAAAAAATACAATATATAAACCCTTATAGTTGGAAACTCATCCCCGCCCTCTCCTTTTTGTTTCAGTTCTGTCTACGAGCTGGAGCCGGGTCAGTTCGATGACGCTGACTGCGGAGGAAGGAGGTGGGAGCCCAACAAAAAATTTAATAAATAAAAAATGTAAAAGGGATAGAAATATACCGCTTGTATTTAAACGTTTAGTTTTTTTATCGTCAATTTATGCCTAGTCAAACAAAAGATTTAAATTTCGGGTACAAGTTCCAAATGTTCGTTTTTAGTTTGACATAGCTGCTCTTAAGCGTCAGTATTTCAGGAAAAATTCAACTTTGAGCAGTTTAATTTGCAATTTTATCTTAAATGCTTTTAAAGCTTAGCTTTGAATTTTTATTTTGCGTTTCAAATTTTCTTTTTTTTCATTTTCAAAGCTTTATTTCAAGAGGGTCATTCCGCGGTGGGGGGCGGTGGCTATATACATATATACATATGCATACATACA
>NC_046666.1:113912885-113914345 GCF_010883055.1 Belonocnema kinseyi | reverse complement strand
AAGTGTGTGATAACGGGTCCGGAGTTCGCGCGCGAACTTTCGAACCTTGGCGGTAAAATTTCTGCCAGATGTAATGTAGTCAATCACACATTGAATGCGGGATGGGTACTGTCTTGCCCAGCCTATCTTTATGGCAAGTTGATGCATTCGTCTTTTGGTCTTATGATTAGCCGTTGGTTTTGTTTTACGGTTCGCATCGGCCAAAGCTCTCGCTGCATTATACACACAATAATTGATAGCCTAGAGGTCGGATTCACCGGAAAAATGTATATATATATGATTTACTTAATATTATATAATTGAATATTGAATATAATGTGCATGATAACAGTAAATTAATATTTCAAATACCACAGTTTTAATTAAATAATTTTTCAAATGATTCTCATGTTGTGACATGAGTATCTGCATTTAATTTTTATAAACGTGTTTTCATTTTGTTCTCAGATAAGTATCAAAAGTTGCCAAGCGATCAATTTTTAAATGAAAATTATATTTTAATTCTTTTTAGGTTATGAACAGATTAATTAATTATTAGTTTATTAATACTTTTCACAATTCTAATAACATAAAGATTAAATTAAAAAATTTAAATTTGAGTTAACAAATTGATGATTTAAGTGAATGTTATATTATTAAATACCGGTTATAATTGATATAATAACATTTTATTTATATTTGAAATACATTTTTAATTTGATTTTTTATTCAAATTTTTGTTTTGTTGTGAACCATTTAATTAATTAATAGTTCATAATTTTCTTCACACTTTTTTCATGTTGATTTGAATTAGTGACAAAGGTTACTAATAAATTAGACGTATGGAAATGCTGTATCAAAATTTAAAGGAGAATATACACATAATGTTAACATTATTTGAATGCTGCGATGAAAATAATTGTATCATGTTTTTTATTTTGTAAACTGATTCATTTATTAACAACTGATTCTACTTAAAGTTATATTTTCTGGAATCAGTTTAAAAGCTTAAGATTAAATAAAAAATTTTTGAATAAAATGTCAAATAAAATATATAAAGTTAAAGTTTTTGAAATGTTTTATAACAGAATTATATCTTAATGGTTTTTCTTTTGTAAAATTGTCAATTGATTGTTAAATAATGATCGTGTTCTGGTAATTAAAGTAAATAAAGAATAAAACTTAGTTCCTGAAATAATTTTTTCACAACATCGAAATAGATAAAGATTCAATTATAATTTTTTTGCTACGAGGGTAGTTCAATAAGCCCTTAGAATGACCGACAGATGGCGCGCGAATCGCTCCAAATCATCTGTTTTCAGTCAGCACCATTCCCGACTAGATATATGGTGCAGTCACAGTCCACATCGTCTGAGTTAACGTGTTTTTATAACTAATTGAAAAAAAAAATTGTTCGTTAAGAAAAATGGAAAAAAACGAGTTCAGAGCGGTAATCAAACATTTTCATTTAAAGGGTTTAA
>NC_046666.1:113892607-113912785 GCF_010883055.1 Belonocnema kinseyi | reverse complement strand
TCACGTTTGGGAAGAGACCTCTTCCTTCCAAGAATCTCTTTCTCTCTCTCTCTCTCTCTCTCTCTGAATTAAGTTTTTACAGAAAAATTTATCTTCTCATCCCATCAATACATTTGATTGTGACATGAAACTTTCTTTTTCTAAGACGTTGTATTTACATGTAATAGGAAAGAGCTTCTATTTTTGCAGATTTCGTTCAAGGAGGAAAGGAGGGAGACCAGATCTAGAGAGTATTTACCAATGTATGCGTATATGGGTCCGTACATAAAATTATGAACTCTCTCGCTCCTCTCTCCTTGAATTGCTTAAGATCTTGTTTCATGCAGCGGGTCATGGAAACAAAAGGTTGGTTTTCTTAGTTCGTACTCACGTGCGTCCACACATGCATACATATCCTTACGTACGATATACATAGCTCTTTTTTTTCTTCTTAGAATGGCTGTAGCGTCTGCGTGGGAAACTGAACTATTGCTTTCATTTTCATCGGAGTAACTTGCGAGGAGGTCTGAATCGTAGTCCTAGGTGATACAGGAGGAGTTTTTGTACGAGTAGAATTATTCATACCTTCTGATGACTTTTGACCTGGTTCTACTTCTGTGTGAGCTTCTTCGAAATTTACTTGGTCAATTCCTAGATCAGTCTCGGTTCGGTTATAGTCGCAGTCCCTTGGGTGGTTCATGCGACATTTAATGGCCCTGTCAGGTCGTGCCCAAGAGTAGTCCCAGTAGAAACAACAAACTATGGCGAGTAGAGCTAGCCCCATGTAGCAGCCGTGGATCAACTTTGAGTAATGGGTCTTGCCTCGGTGTAATGAGTTTATTTCGTTGATTTTCTTCTCCAAATATTGTAGGGATTTTTCATTGGTGAAAAAGACTTCATCCCTGTTGCGGCCATCGTCCTGGTGCTGGTTTTCATCTTCGCTTCTCGTGTTGGGATCTCCATATTCTTTCAGGAGTGGCGATAGGTCGGTCAGATTGAGGTGGAAGAGAGGTTCATAAATGGCCTTCACTGACCCGGTCTTGCTCGTCATTCCATACAGTGTTTTTCCTTGTGTCTTGAGATGACATTTAGGTTCGACCTGCATCAGGCCGATCACCTTCAAGTTGATGAGGATCTTGGTTTGGTTAGGGCATTTTAGCTCGGCTAAGCGGGGTTCACCCAAAGAGTAGAGCCATCCATTCAGGGATGTGATGGGGACCCATGCTGACTCCTTATTGTAAGTTACCCGAATGTCGCACTTTTGTAAAGCCATAGTTGAAGGATTTAACAGTAGCTCGCTTTCGCAGGTTTGGTAGGAAAGATTCTCGTAGACGGGCGAGTTATCAACGCAGATTCTGTAATAGGGCGTCCTCTAGCAAAACTCTAGGACAGGGAATTCGACCTTAGGATGGTGGTCCTGAATGTCCAGGTAAACAGGTTCTAACTGCTCTCACGTCAGGAGCGAGAAGTGCATTTTTCCTTGGCGAGATGCGTGGATGATTTCCAGGACGCGATAGGCAGCATGAATATAGTCATCGAGATTGCCCTCTACCGCTCTGAGTACGCGAGTTAGCCTCTCAGAGTATTTAAGTTCCGCGATAGTACGTGTGAGGTTTTCTAGCCTCAGATTGCTTCGTGATAGGCCTCTTTCGGGTCGATTTAACGTTTTCCTATTGATACTTGAGAGTTCGTGTATATTTTCAAGTTGAGCCCTCACTATGACAGTTTGTCTGCCGATCAGATGGGTCAGGTTAGCTAGGGCTTGGTTGAATTCAGCGATCTTAGCCTCTAGGATTTCACCGTAGCTGTATGTCATAAGACCTGCGAACGGTCCGATCAGCCCTCCTACGATTCCTAGTAGGGGAGGGTCGACTTGTGGGTACGCTCCTTCAATTCTGCGGTGTGTCTGGAAATCTTCTCCTTCAGACTTTCGGCTACTAGGAATTTAGTTTCGAGACCGTAGTCCGTAATGATCTGCAGGCAGAATAGTCCAAATTCGAGCTGGTACTGGTCTGCTAGAGTCTGGAATCGTTGCTGGTATGATTCTAAGGGTCCTTGGATTTTCTGCAGGTTTAGAAATACAGTGACCCTCCATGTTCCAGTGACTTTTCTCATTGGTCCCAGGTGTTCGTAGTACACTCCCGTGCTGGCCTTGAGGGGAGTGTCCCTATGTGGGGTAAAGTCGGCACCTTCTGAAGCGGTACAGGGGAGCAGGAGAATTAAGCACCATATGTTCACCATCTTGTACCTAGAAAGAATATGAATTAGATTTCGAGAGTAAGAGGAAGTCTAACACAGGGTAGGCCCTAGATTATTCGAGAACTACGAGATGTAGCGAATTCTGCCCCTTGTAAATGGTTAGAGGATGAGGGAAAGAGAAGGGGGAAGGGGAATGCATATTCTGTCTTCGAAGTCTTCCTTAAGATTTATCTGAGTTTAGCAGCGGACGATCCTAAGCTTATCCTTATGTTTATAGAACCGCTCGCCCGCTTCGGTTTCAAGAATCGCGTTATTATTCTCAGTGAATCCGATTATCGTGTAAGGGCCTGTGGCCCTGCTATCGAATTTTCCGTCTCGCACCTCCTTAAAGACGTAGGCTTGGTCCCCTATTTTTCCGTTCAAAGGCCGAGCCTTACGATCGTATAATTCTTTAGAGGTAACCTTTGCTTTGATTAAATTGGTGGATGCGAGTTTCTGAATTTCAGAGAGTCTTACTATTAGATCGCGTTGGTAAGAAACATATGTTTCGTAGGGCATGAAATTATTTACTTCATGTACTGACCTCTTATAAGCAAACATAGCGAAAGGGAGCAATCGGTCCCAATCGTCGTGGTCGTTCGCGTAGTGTTTGATATAATCCGTCAAGACTATATGACTATAGCACCGTACTGGGAAAATAGGCAAGTTCGAACGGCATGAGCGATAGTAGAGGTCCTGAGGTCGGGTATAGGGACCGCTATGCAGTCTTTACTAAAATTATCCTGCATTGTTAGATTGTGGCGATTTCCTTTTGTTAAGTGGGCAGTTTTTCCACTGTGTCAAGGGACACTTTCTCGAAGGGTTCTACCGGAGTGTCCGTAATGAGCATGGGTTCCCCGGTCCTAGCTCGAACTAGTTTCTGCTCCAAGCACCTTCGACAATTGCGAATAAAAGAGCTGACTTGGTCCCGCCTACCGGGCCATCAGTACCTTTCCCGGATACGTCGGTAGGTCTTAGTTAAGCCCTTGTGACCTCCGATTTGACTACCATCATATTCGGCTATGATTCCCTCCCTTAATTCGAGGAGAGGCACTCCCACCGCTCCATGGCAGAGTGTAATAGTGATATTACTATCCTGAAAAATTGACGTCAGTAATTTTGCCATCTTATTTTAAGGCAACGAGCCCAGAGCGTCTCCTGAATTGGCCATTCTACAGGTTGTTTGATTGTCCCGTTCTAGCGCGGTGCGAAGGTGGTTCAGTGCTGTGATCACCTCCTTCCAGTTGACGTGGTCCGTATGTCGTCTTTTCACGACGACGGAGTAGGTGTGATATCGTTTGTGGGGAGTAATTACGACTTGTCCCTTCCTGGGTCTGCGCTCCCACAGGTCTTGAATGTCAAGACGCTCAGTGGCGATAAGGAGTTTTGCAATGGAGTTCGTTGGCTGGCAATCCTCTGAAATAAAGTGGGCGTAATTATCCTTCTTATAAGTCAGGGGTTCGTTTCATTGGTGCAGAATGTTAGGTGTTTTCTCGTTCGGGTGGTCCCTTGTTGGTGTACTTTCCTTTTTGGTTGTTATAGGTAGTTCGATATCCGAAGAATCGTCTATGTAACTTCTTCTCAACACACCGGAATTTTTTGTGCTAGAGGAGGGTAACTGTTCGATTGGTTCGGTGGGGTTGAGAAGTTCGTAGGCTGAGGGTTTCGTGGGTACATGTGAGGCGGTTTGCGTTTTTCCAGGTTCCGAGCCCTCTGTTGTTCTCTGGGTGCTTTGCTTTTCGTAGGTTTCAAGGAAACTTTTTCTCTTTCTGCAAAAACATCATCGTCGTATTCTCCACACGGGTCGAGGTTTTCAAGTTCTTTGAGTAGCTCCTCGTCTTTTTCTTCATCGGAAACGTAGGTGCATGGAATTTTATTGCTTTCGTCTAGTCCCTCGTGATCCCAACTCAGTGATGTTTGGGCATTAAATTGTGCGAAGGACTTTTGGAGGTTTTCCTTGAAGCTTAACTTCGTCGTCTTCGCTACTCTCAATCGTGGGGTGTACCTTAATCACTATCGATTCGGGTGGTAGCGCTGTTTCGTTTCCTTTAGTAGTAGTAGGATCTTCAATGCTTTCTCTAGCTAGCTTGTCGACTATTTCATTGCCCAGGAATCCTCGACGTCCTGAAATGTGCTCTTAAACTACTTCTAAGGGTTTCATAACGGTTCTCATTTTTTCAAATTCTGATCGATTCTTGACTGGCTTATTCTCGTAGGTTTTCCAGTCATTTGCTTCCCATTTGGGGATCCATTCGGTAGCGCTATTGACTAGGAATTTAGAGTCGGTCTTTATTCTTAATTCTTTTATGTCCCATTCGTGGGCATTTTGGGCTGCTATTGTTGCAGCTTCAATTTCAGCTGCATTATTAGTTTGATGTCCCATGCTGCGATGAGAGACGTCCAGGGGGTGGTTCGGTCCGAACCAGACGCCTATGCCGGCCTTCGGTTCTTCGTTCCCATGGTAACCACATGCCCCATCCACGTACACATTCACGAAGGTGTCTTGCAGGGGGGGGGAAGGACCACGGGTTTGGATTTCTGTTTCCAGGAGGAGCGCTTCTAGGAGCTGAGTTGTCCTTTCTCATGATATTTGGAGGCCCTAATTCAGGCAGCACACGTCGTCTGAAGAGGGTTCGGTCGATGATTTGTCCTTGGCGATCGGCCTCCTAGTTGTTTCTCGTCTCCTTAGGAGTCACTTGCCTATGAAGCTTTCCTCGAGTTCGACCGGGGCAGTTTCTTTGGAGGGCATGTTGGTCATGCTAGGCTCGCCTTCCGGCACTAGTAATTTTTTTGGTCTTCCTCGCTTCCCAGGGGTCGGTCGGGATTTGCACATGGACTGCGGAGGAACGTCTTCCTCTCTTTTTGTTGGTTTAAAGGTCGCTGTCCTTGATATTGCTGGTTTCGCCCTTTTTGGGTCAGTAGGGGCTTTCTCCTGGGATACGGCAGGAAGGGTGCTTTCTTTTTCGGGATCTTCCTTGGATGTCCCTGCTCGTGTCAGGACAAATACCTTCTGATGATCCGTTGGCGCATGAATTCCCTCTCATGTTTTTTGTTTTTGGGGAAACCACCTCAGGGTCTTTATTTACTCCCGGGGTCTCGTAGGGGTCATCATGAGGATTTTCCGACAGCGCTTATACGCCCCTATTTAGCTTTCCTTGTTTGTATTCAAATTTGTTTTGGTGATTTCGAAATTTATGTCGCCAATGTAGCAGTCTGGCCCCTGGGTTATTTATATGATCCATCCAGTGGACTGGCTCGTGATCACAAGCAAGTATAAATTCTCGGCCATATAGGTATGGCCGAAAGTGTTCCAGGGCCAGAGTAATGGCCAGGCATTCTTATTCCTCTTATGGATACCTTTCCTGACAGCTGTTCATTGCCTTCGAGAAGTAGGCCACGGGCATGTCGAATTCATCTTCTTCTTGGGTCAGGATGGCTCCAACGGCGTGACTTAAGGCGTCGGTGGTCAATTTGAAGATTTTTCTTAAGTTAGGGTATCTTAGAATTGGTTGATTACAGAGGGAGTCGCAAAGTTTACGGAAGACATCCTCTTGTGCTTGCCCCCAGTTCCACTCAGCCTCTTTCTTGAGGAGTTCGGTCAATGGCTTGGCGGTTTTTGAGTAGTCTTGGATAAATCTTCGGTAATATTCAGACAGGACAAGGAATTGCCGGATATTGCGTACTGTTTTTGGGCGAGGAAAGTTTTTTGTGGCCTCTATTTTGGCTGAGTTCGGTTTCAATCCCTTATGACTGATGATGTGGCCAAGGTAGGCTACTTCCTTCTGCAGAAATTCGCACTTATCGGTATGGAGCTTTAGGTTGGCTGCTCTTTATCGATACAACAACCTTCTAATTTTTAAATCGTGCTCCTCTAGGTCCTTAGTGTGAACCACAATATCGTCCAGGTAGACAAAGACTTCGGTACCATGCATGCCCTTTAGTACTGTGTCCATTAGCCGTTAGAACGTGGCCGAAGCGTTGTTGATCCCCATAGGCATGTGCAAATATTCAAAGTGTCCCCGAGGCGTGGAGAAGGCTGTTTTAATCCTATCATCAGGATGATAATATTGGGCAGGGGAGTGTCCTATAATTCCGCTGTCATATTTTTTTTTTGTTTGAATAGCCACTTGATCGACGGCATCGTTGGGGTACCGATATTGTTTCCGGGTTATTACTTCATCATTGGTGATGGGTATCCGGTGATGAACTACGTTAGTAGTGGAAAGTCTCTCTCCATTTATATGAAAGATGTCGGTGAAGTATTCCACCCATTTATGTACGTACCTGCTTTCTTCTGGTATTAAATTTAAAATGGGTAAACTGCCTTTGATCCTTCTGACACGGTCTGAATAAGGGCTTCCAATTTCTTTTCGCAGATCTTTTACTAGATACTCAGATTCAGAATTGGTGGATTATTCGTCGTGTGGTTCGATGAAATCATAGGGCAGAAATTCCTGAGCAGGTGTTTTCATTTCCACATCCTCTTCTCGAGTATTTATGGCAAGTACATGGCAGACTCCTTTGTGGGTAGACACGGCTGCTTCCCCTAGATAGACTCCGTCAGGGGCATTTATCCTAGAGATGTATGCTTCTTTTATTCCCGGATTAAAAACATCTATGGGAATTGGCTGTCTCATACTAGCTTTGATCTTTAAAATTCTGACGAAGGGCTTCATCTCTTGTCTGAGAGACGTGTAGGTTAATTGGGACTCTTCGTCGACGAATGGAATTGGATTGATTGGATTCGATATAATGACCAATGAGTTGTGTCTAAATGATATTTGGGCTTGTTCCTGCCGTGAATATGGTCTTCCAATGATCCCATCAGGAGATATTGGGAAGTCATTTTTAACGATATGAAACTCCACAGGATTTCCGAATAGTGTAATATTGATTGTTCCGAGCATCACCACGGGTTTCGGGTTTATCTCTGTCAACAGTTCTGCCCTGTCGGGCTCATATTTCAATTCGGGCAGTAGGTTCTTTACTTTTATCAGATTGACATTGGATCCTGGATCCACTAAGAAACTGGACTTTGGATGCTTATGTTCTGGGGCCGCTAGAGTTACTATTGGAGAGCCTACTATTGCGGTCCCTGCTCTTAGGACCCGATGGTATTTTCCGGAAAGTGCACGTGTTTCTGGGGGCGATGTTGAGTAGGCCGACTGCTTGCCGCATCCGAGCGAGGAGTCGGTTGCGAGTTTAAATTCCCGGGTTGTCCTGGTGATGTTGCCCTTGGAGGTGTTGTACTTTCCATTGTGGCTTTGCATACCTTGGCCATGGGGATTTGGCTCTGTTGTTGGTGTCCATTGGATACCCATGTGGAAATGGCAAACGGGGAAAGTTAGGAGGGTAATGATAGGAGTAAGGGATGTTAGGAGAAAAGGGGAAGGATAAGGGTAAGGGTATTGAGGGGGATAGGGGACAAAAGGGGCGGAGTATTTACTAGAAGTTGGTGGGGTAAGGTTTGCAGGGTCCTTGTTACCTCTTGAGCTTGTTTCTTCTGGACTCTGTGTCCCTCTTTTGTCCCTTTTTTCCATTTGCCTAGAATAAGGACTGGGTGAGCATGTTCTATCGTGGGCGTCATCCCTTGGTCTGGAAATGGGATAGTTGGAGAGGTGACTCCTGGATTCTTCTAACTGTTTCTGACCTTCCTCAATATGTAAAGCATGCTCCAAAGCATCAGCGAGGTCTTTAGGGTTCCTGGTATCCACGAAGATAGACATTTCTTCTGGGAGCCCTTTTACGAAGGCGCCCAATGCGACGTCCATTACCGGTCCCATTATGATGTTGCTTTCTTTTGCTTCGTCCTCGTGCCCTAGATTGTAAATTTTCGTGTATTTTTCCTCGACTGCTTGTTGATTACCACTGAGAAGGCCTTGGACTCTGTCATGGGAATCCTTCACCGTTTCGTTTTGCCGCATACGAAGGTTCACTATGTTTTCGAAATACCACTGGTACTTCTTAGTGTGGGCGAATCGTTTTTTTAGATGGGCTATCCAGTTGTTTACCTTATTAAAGCGTTTGTCCCTAACGCTATCGCGGGCAATGTCCTTCAATTTGCTGAGGACAATCTTGATGAATCCGGGTTCGTTTGCTTCGGTTATGTATACCGCTCCACTGGCTACGTCCTGCAGAAACTCTTTGAGTTTAGGGTTTTTCCATCAAACTGCAGGATGTGGTAGGTGCTCTGCTGCAATGTCATGCATTCCAACACCGAAGCCATTGCTGCAGCTGTGTCAACATGGGTGGATGGGTTGAGAATGGTTATGTTGGAGTCAATTCTTACAATGTTGGTACTCCTGGTATCAGCGGGGGTAGGCATCTTTGGTCGTGGGGCTACCAGCTGGGCTGGATTAATCCTTAGTTATAATCCTGCGATAGATTCAGTGGACACGCCACACCGGATTTTTCTTTCCGGTACTCTCACTTGGGTTTTTTAGATTGGCACAGGGATCTCTAGTTTACTTATTCGATTTCTGGGTCTAGGATGACCGTGTCATGATCTGAAATGTCACTGTTTTCAAGAGCTACAACCGATGCGTTCTCCATTGCACGGTTAAGGTGGTTTTCTTCCCGGACGGCGCGTCTTTGTTGTTGGAGAGCCTCTTCTAAGTCCAAGTCTATTACTAGGACCGGAACGTTTGGGTTTGGACGATTGGGCATACTACGCATACGGGGACTACCCTTTTTGCGGGAGGACAAATTTACAGTAGATGGCGGACTTTAGTAGGGTACTGACGCTTTCCCCTGCCTCTTTTTCCTCTCTTAGGAGGTGGTAAAGAAGAACCTTCTGCTTCCGGAGGGTTCATTTAATATTTTTCCGAATTTTTACGTCTTTAGTCGCGTGCTTCGTGAAGATAATTATCAAGAAGGTTTGTCAATCGTGGTTCTATGTTTTAAGCCACAGAATCGGAAATCTCGGAAAATCCGGGCCGAAATTAAGTAACCCTAAAGTTGACCCCCTTTTTCATTTACGGAGTCATCCGAGAAGGAAATAGTAGTGCGCCTTCTCTTCAAAGTGAGCAACGGAGCCTACGTCACACATATACTTACCGAACTGAAAGCTTAACGAGTCAGAATGGAAATGGGTCTTTGATTCAGACTTCACGGTACCACTTTTCCATCAGGATCAAATCCGGATCAAGGTTAAATAATTTCGATTGGACTTTTCCGTGTTTCTCATCTGTGAAAGAAATAATGATGCGCCTAATTCATTGACATGAGCAACGAAGCCTACATCTCACATACACTCATGGAGCTAGAAGGTTACAGAGTCGGAAAAGAAAATTATTTTCAAGTCAGACTTAACGGTACCATTACCTCTTTAAGAAAGCAACCCGTAGTTAACTAACATGTTTATTATTACTATTATTGTTTATTTAAAATTTTGAAATTCTGTTAGAGAGAGTAACAATGGCAGAATTCTGATAAATGCTTAGGATTCTCCTTTACTTGGTTGAATTTTAACCCCCAGTCTCAGAACCTCCCAAGAGATTATTAGCCTTTGGAATTACCGGGGAGACTTTCGAGGTTTTTCGGCTAATTTTGGTTGGAGAGCCTAATTCGGGCTTCCGTCTGGTTCAATAATCCCTCGAGAAAGGACGAAAATTCGTCGTGGCTAGTAAACTTCTGAGTCTCAAGCTCCTGAAGCTCCAGAATTTCCTTAGGGATCTTGGGGGTTACAAATCCAATCGATTTGGGTTCACAACCTTCGGTGTTCACTACGGTAATGATTTGCCTTAATTTCCGCCGAAGATTTTTTCCAGAGCGATACCCTGACTTGGTTCCGGGTTCAGCCTTGCCCGGAAGTTTAGGCATTTTTAGGCCATGTCATAGCTATGACCACCGTGCACGTATTAGTCATGGTAGTTCGCACAAAAAATAGTTCTTAAACCAAACGTTCAATGTCTCGCTGAATCAGTGAAACATGGCCAAATCAAAAATACCGAGCTAGTTAAAGCGCGGTCCCCTAGCAAATTAACGCGTGGGTTTTTGATTTGATTTCGTAATACTCTAGCAAATTAACGCGTGAGTATGTGATTCAAGCCTTATTATTGTGTGTAACTTGAGATAATCAAGAAAAACTTTCAAAAACAGTTCCAATACCTTCACAGAAAGTGAAAGAATTGCTGAGTAAAAAATGTCGAGCTAAGTAAAGCGAGGTCCCCTAGCAAATTAACGGATGGGTTTTTGCTTTGACTTAAATGCACCTCATGTCTCGAAATTTTTTTCGATTATTAATGTGTGTATAAATTGTGGTAGTCCGTACAAAAATAGTTCTTGAGCCAAACCTCCAATGTCTCGTTGAATCAGCAAAACATGGCCAAATCAAAAATATCAAGCTAATTAAAGCAAGGTCCCCTAGAAAATTAACACGTGGGTTTTTGATTTGATTTGGTAATACTCTAGCAAATTAACGCGCGAGTATGTGATTCAAGGCTTATTATTGTGCATTACTTGAGATAACCAAGAAAAACTTTCGAGAACAGTTCCAACAACTTCACAGAAAGTGAAATAATTGCTGAGTCAAAAATACCGAGCTAATCAAAGCGATGTCCCCTAGCAAATTAACGCGTGGGTTCTTGCTTTGACTTAGAAGTACCTCATGTCTCGAAATTTTTTTCGATTAATAATGTGTGTATAAACTGTGGTAGTCCGCACAAAAATAGTTCTTGAACTAAACGTCCAATGTCTCGCTAAATCAGCAAAACATGGCCAAATAAAAAATACCGAGCTAATTAAAGCGAGGTCCCCTAGAAAATTAACGCGTGGGGTTTTGATTTGATTTGGTAATACTCTAGCAAATTAACGCGTGAGTATGTGATTCAAGCCTTATTATTGTGTGTAACTTGAGATAATCAAGAAAAACTTTCAAAAACAGTTCCAATACCTTCACAGAAAGTGAAAGAATTGCTGAGTAAAAAATGTCGAGCTAAGTAAAGCGAGGTCCCCTAGCAAATTAACGGATGGGTTTTTGCTTTGACTTAAATGTACCTCATGTCTCGAAATTTTTTTCGATTATTAATGTGTGTATAAATTGTGGTAGTCCGCACAAAAATAGTTCTTAAACCAAACGTTCAATGTCTCGCTGAATCAGAAAAACATGGCCAAATCAAAAATACCGAGCTAATTAAAGCGAAGTCCCCTATCAAATCAACGCGTGGGTTTTTGATTTTATTTGGTAATACTTTGGCAAATTAACGCGTAAGTATGCGATTCAAGCCTTATTATTCTGCATAACTTGAGATAACCAAGAAAAAGTTTCGAAAACAGTTCCAATAACTTCATAGAAAGTGAAATAATTGCTAAGTCAAAAATACCGAGCTAATTGAAGTGAGGTACCCTAGAAAATTAACGCGTGGGTTTTTGATTCAATTTGGCTCCACTCTTTTTCTAAAGATTCATCCATTATTCAAGTTGAGGTATTGATGCCATAATTGCAAAATGATAAATAGTATACTCAAACAAGAATGAGAAGTTTTAAATTGCTTTCGGCTGCCTAGTAACAAAAGTTACTAGTAGCGTAGCTTAATGGGGTCAACAGTGAGGATAGACCCCACCGCTGCCACCATCAGTTTGTCACGTACGAATGAACTTATAGAAATTTTCAATAATAACATCCAAAATAGGAAAACAAAGAAAGATGTGCTGTCTGTCTTCCGGGTAACGATGTTGCCTGAAATGTAGTAGAATTGTACGCGGGGGGAAGCTTCCCCTAAACTGAAGGAATGACGAGTGAAATTCGTCTTTCCTTTAATTATTTTTGTGGATTGGTACCCTCACTCTCGGACTGAGAGTTGTTGACCCTGTAAAGAAAAAGAAAGAAAGGATCCTACCGGAATGGACGAAAAAGTTTGCTCCCTTAACTGCGTGCACAATGAATTTATTCGAATAAAAAATAACAATTGTAAAGAAAACGGTGTGAAAGGGGACACGTCCTACAATGGGTGGAACGTGTCACATAATAGAAAAAGAAGGCACAAAATCGGCTCGATACAACTTACCAATAAGAAGAACTTAAACTACCGCTCATTCGTTCGAAAGGGTGAAGGGAAGCCAGAAAGAAAGATGCGCTCTTGGTCCTCTCTATCAATTTTCGATTGAAAATAAAAATGAATAAACGGGCGAAATAAAAACCTTTTCTCATTTGTTGATTATTTTTTAAATAATCTACTCTTGTCCTTTTTGGCATCCGCGGGAGCCACACAATACACGCGAACACCTGTCACTTCCCAGAGTTTCTTTTATAAATAATAGGCAATGAAGTCTAGAATTTATCTACGCCTTCAGAAACTGTTACTCCGTTTAATTACTTCTGCTGCCACTGACTTACGTTTCACAATAAGGAGGTAACAATGTCTAACCTTTGTTTTGAGTAGGCGAGATAGGATACGAGACTATGAGTCTAGAATTCATAGAAGAAAATTTAGGCCTTCATAAGTTATTACTCCGTTTTGTTACTCCTGCTACCACTGACTTACGTTTCACAATGAAAGAGTAATCAATTCCAAATTTCTAATTTCGTTTTAAGCAGGCGGGATAGGACACGAGATTAAAGCAGTACCAAACCCGGCCCGAGAAAAGTATAGTCTCGTGAACGAACTGAACTCCGGGTTAGGTGTCGACGATGATTCGTTCCCGTTACGGTCCTGCCTCCCGTCGAATAGAGATTAATTTTAAAGTCCGGATCGCCGACCCAATTAAATGACCATTCGACTAACACCGCAACTTGCTACCGTTACCGGTCCGAGAAAAGTATAGTCTCGTGAACGAACTGAACTCCGAGATAGTATGCGACGACTTACGTATTAAGAACTTGTCTCTTAACGTTTAGCGGAATCCGGATTTCGACGTACGGATGGGCGACATTTTGTTGTATATGCTGGTCTCTGTGCCAGTTCGTTCAATAAACTGCGCAAATTAATGCTCGTCCGATGCACGTTTATAGTTCATAATTCAGAGGGAAGCTAGGTGGGGATATTTGCAAAATTGTGGAATTTTTGGTTGGGAAGGATGTGCTGTATTTTTCTTAGCTTTTATTTTTGTGTGTGAGAATTTTTTATTGCCAAATGCCTCACTTAGGTGTTGTAATTACGAGGCAGAAGACTCGTCAGCACTTTATATAAGTAAAGTGCTTTGAGCTCTTTTTTGTATTTCAAAAAATAATTTTGAATTTCAATTTGCATCAAAATCGATGCAGATCGGAATTTTCAACTTCAATATTGGGTATTTATTACTTCCGACCCTTGACTGATCTCACCACGTGCTCAGGCTGTCAGCCTGTACAGCAGGCAATGTATGTTGTTGAAGGACAGACTTATGCTGAAAGAGGGTGGAAAGACGGAGAGAAGAAGAGAGTAGAGTGGTTCAGGTACAATGAACTATAGTCGTGGTCATCGTACATAGCTTGGTTGCATGTAAGAATATGTGGAGGAAGAAAAGGAGGCGAGGCCGCGTGTGAAGCGTAAAGGATAGTGCTACGTTTAGGCATGGGCGAGAAAGAAAGAGTAGGCGTGGTGCTCTCGCGTATGCGAGTATGTTGACCGTGGTCGTGCTTTCCTTCCTTCTGGCTGTACATAATTCACCCTTATATGATTAGTCTATTCGAAATAGTAGAATTATGCTTATGAAAAATAAGAAAGCATAATTTCGTAGGGAAACAATTTTAATTTAGAATTACTTTATGCATCGTTAATTTCCTCAATCGTAAGTTGGCACGTTCTAGCCTTGCGTTTGGTATGCAGCATCAGCAATACCTCTCCGATTACGAGCGAGCAGATTAGCCTTGCAACATGATATGCACATGTCTCGCCTTAATTGGCCAGATATTTATTCAGTCCTGCTCACGTCTTGCCTCAATTGGCCAGGTATTTACTAAGACATGCTCAAGCCTTACCTTAATTGGCCGGATATTTACTAAGAAATGCACATGTCTTGTCCTGATTGGCCAGATATTAATTAAGTGCTGTACATGTCTTGTCTAAATTGGTCGAATATTGACTAAGTACTGCTCAGTTCTTGCCTTAATTTTCTGGATATTGACTAAATACTTCTCATGTCTGGTCTCAACTGGCCAGATATTGGTTTAGTACTGCTCATGACTTGGTTTAATTGGCCGGATATCGACTAAGTCCTGCTCCTGTCTTGCCTCACTTGGCCGGATATTGATTCAGTCCTGCACATGCCTTGCCTTCATTCGCCTGATATTGACTGAGTCCTGCTCATATCTTGCCTTAATTAGCTGGATTTTTGCTAAGACCTGCTCATGCTTTACTATAATTTGCGGGATATTTTCTGAGCCCTGCATATATCTTGCCCTTATTGGCCGAATATTTACTAAGTCCTGCACATGTCTTGCTTTAGTTGGCCGGATATCTACTAAGTCCTATACATGTCTTGTCTTAATTGGCCACATATTGACTAACTCATGCACAAGTCTTGTCTTATTTGGCCGGATATCGACCAAGTCCTGCTCATGTCTTGCCTTAATTGGTTGGATAATGACTCAGTCCTGCTTACGTCTTGCCTTAATTGGCCAGATATTTACCAAGACATGCTCAAGTCTTGCCTTAATGGGCCGGATATTTACTAAGTCCTGCTCATCTCTTGCCTTAATTGACCGGCTATTTATTAAGACATGCACATATCTTGTCTGGATTGGCCGGATATTGACTAAGTTCTGTTCACGTCTAGCCTTTATTGGCTGGACATTGACGAAGTCCTGCACATGTCTTGCCTTAATTGAACGGATATTTACACAGTCCTTCTCACGCCTTGCCTTAATTGGCCATATATTTACTAAGCCCTGCACAGGTCTTGTCTTAAGTGGCCGGCTATTGACTAAGTACTGCTCATGACTTGCCTTCATTAGCAGGATATTGACTCAGCGCTGCACATGTCTTGTCTTAATTGGCCGGATATTAAATAAGTACTGCTAATTTCTTGCTTCAAATGGCTGGATGTTGAGTACGTACTACTCATGTCTTGTCTTAATTGACCGGATATTGATTAAGTACTGCTCATGTCTTGCCTTAACTGGCCCGATATCGACTAATTTCTTCTTCTATCTTGCTTTAATTGGCCGTGTATTTACTAAGACATGCACATGTCTTGCCTTAATTGGTCGGATATTGTCTCAGGCCTGCTCACTTCTTACCTCAATTTGTCAGATATTTACTAAGTCCTGAACATGTCTTGCCTTAATTAACTGGATATTGACTAAGTACTGCTCATATCTTGCCTTAATTGGCTGGATATTGACTAAGCACTGCTCATGTCTTACCTTAATTGGCCGAATCTCGACTCAGTCCTTCTCCTGTTTTGCCTTGATTGGCCGGATATTTACTAAGCCTTGAACAGTTTTTTCCTCAATTGGCCGGATATTTAATAAATCCTGCTCATATCTGACCTTACCCTACTGCAAGTACCTGTATAGGTGCATGTAAAGGTCACTAATAGGATTGTATCTAAGGATCCTATGAGTGACCTATATAGGAGCCTATATACGGTTACCTTAATAGGTCAGTGTGGGTGCCACCTACAGGAAATTAAACAGCTTCCTGCATAGAATCCTTTATAGGATCCCAAATGATTCTATGGTAAGGGTTTGGGTTCCTTCTTCCTAATCGAAATAACTGTGCAGATGTATCTGCTATAGGAAACTACTGCGCAACACTTCCGGTTTATTATCTGTCCTAAATCTGTCACTAATAGGATTCTATATGGTATCCTATGCAGGAGGCTGTTTAATTTTCTATAGGTGTCTCCTATACTGACCTATATAGGTGACCTCATATAGGATCCTATATAGGTCACTAATAGGTTCCTTATATAGAATCCTATTAGTGACCTATATGTGTATTTGCAATAGAGTAATTGGCAGGATATTGACTGATTCTTGCTCATGTCTTTCCATAATTGGCCGGACATTGACGAACTCCCACTCATGCCTTGCCTTAATTGGCCAGATATTTACTAAGTCCTGCACAATTCTTGCCTTAATTGGCCGGATATTTTTAAGTACTGCTCATGTCTTGCCTTAACTGGCTGAATATTGACCAAGTACTGCTCACGTCTTTGCTTAATTGGCCGGATATCGACTAAGTCCTGCTCCTTTATTGCCTTAATGGCCAGATATTTACTAAGTCCTGCACATGTCTTGCCTTAATTGACCGGATATTTACAAAGCCCTGTATATATCTTTCCTTCATTGGCCTAATACTTACTAAGTCCTGCACATATCCTGCCTTAATTTTTTGGATATTGAGTAAGTATTGCTCATATCTTGCCTGAATTGGCCGGATATTAACTCATTCCTGCTCACGTCTTGCCATAATTGGCCAGATATTTACTAAGTCCTTCACACGTCTTGCCTTAATTGGCTTGACATTGACCAAGTACTGCTCATGTCTTTCCTTAATTGTCCGGATATCAACTAAGTCTTGCTCCTGTCTTGCCTTAATTGGCCGGATATTGACTCAGACCTGCTCACGTCTTGCCTCAATTGGCCACATATTTACTAAGTCCTGTACATGTCTTGCCTTAATTGGCCGAATATTTACTAAGCCCTGTACCGCTACAATTTTGTTAATTTTGAACATTTTTGCAATTTTCCGGTGGATTTTGAAAGAAGACGATGGAAGATATTAGAATAAAGGAGAAAATAATGAAAATCTCAGTTAGGCTGAAAGTTATAGAGTTCAAAGGAAAATATTCTGGTTTTTTGAAAAACAATGCACAAAATTCAAATACGCATAACTTTTTAGAAAAAATTCTGTTTAAAAAGCAGAGCACTTCATATCATCTTATTTTCTTTAAACAACATATTTTGCTTTCGAGAGATTCTGCGATTTTAAGTCCCTGTCTGATTTGAAATGGATTCGGTTCGCCTAATTACTTTGTACGCTTGAAGGTATTTTATAAAGAAGCAGTCGTGAAGCTTTTTAACAACAAGTTTATGAATAAAATAATTTTTCAGATACTTACTCGTACTCCTTCTTCAATTTGATTTAATATCATTATTAATATTCCTCACTCATAAACTTCATACTTTAAGACCGTTAAACATTAAACAAATGCTTTGGCCGCGGGACAAGGGACGCGGGGAATTTCGCGCAGTAGGGACTTGCAGCTACATTTTATAGAATTAAGCTCTATAGACCTTATATTGAAGTACTTCACAAGTTATTTTTTGTTGCAGAGAATCTTTCGTCGGAAATCGATGTAAAGTTTACCTTCTGTTTTTTTCTGTGACGTTTGCTTTGCATTAAATTCTGAAAGTTATACAAAATCTATGACATTTGTTCAAGATTCGCTCTTATCCCCGTGTATAGAAATAATTCAGGAAAGATTAATGCACTTTTTACCGTGTACAATTTGAAAAACCAATCTGTCATAAAGCATTATTTTCTGAATTCAGTCATACAACATTAGTCATAATCTTCATTACCATATAATTTATAAGTAAAAAGTGCCCAACGATACCTTCTCAAAGCTCATGTCCCCAGCCCTCTTAAAGGAAAGAAGCTCGGTTTTTTTTTTAGAAAATGAACCCAAAGCGAGAAAAATTCTGATAAAATTCCTTAATGAATTAAATAATTAGCAATGCTTTCATTTTAATTTCAAATGTAGAAGAGTTCCAATGTTTTAGATGCTTTTATGTTTTAGTTAGAAGTAATCGATATTGAAATTGCACATTCTTTCAAGTTTGTAACTTAAAAATTTTTAATTTGCATGTCTTTGAAAAATTTTTGGTAACCATGAAATGACCAGAAATTTTGTTTTATTTTAGAGGCCACTATAAAATATTTATATTTCTGTATTTGACCATGTAATTTGTCCATGTAACTTCTTTAGTCTTTGGATACGCACCTGTAAACCAATTTTTCTTAGATAAGTCGCGAAATGAACTTAACTCCAATATTTTCCCAGCAAACACGTTCTGTAACTGTCCCCGATCAAAAAAGGAACTGTGTTCTACAACAGCTGTTACCAGATGGAATTGTTCTAGAACAAACTGATCAAAGGCGCTCTATAATATTTGTTTCAAGTTTATTTTAGAACTGTGCCCTAACAGTGTTATATCAAAGTTCTAGAACCCTTTTACAAGTGTATTCTAGAACAAATCAGCAACAAAGATTTGTTCACTAACACTGTGGTCGAGCTGACCCTTGCGAATATCCCTAATGTTCAACGAACATTTTTTTTCAATGAATATTCATAAATTATCTAACACATGTGACTATTGAAATAATTGCACGATTATTTAGACAAACTCTTTTATCTTTATCGCAGATCAAATAATTCATTGCGCCTAGAAAATAAGTTTATTTGACCACGTACCCAAAACAGTTTTTAAATAAATTACAATTGTTTATATAGTTTTACATAACTGAAAAGATGATTAAGTATTCTTCAACCTACGATCAAAGATTGTTTATGAAAGCAAAACTTTTAAAATGCGTTAGTAAACCAATGTAGAAGTAAAATATCTTGGTGAAATCATGTCAGCCGGACATTTCGATGAAGGTATTCATTTGTGACAAAAAATATTGTAAAGGAAACTGAGGGTATGAAAGAAACATCTATAATTGGAATTGTCAAACGCATAGCAATTGCTTCACTTTTTACATCGCAAGGTAACAATATTACACCAAACTCTCGCTTTCAGCCCACCTCCCTCCCGATTTCAGCCTTCCTAGAACTGCTGGCCCCCGCAGTCTCTCAGGGGAGCAGGGAGATTATATATAAATAATTAATTAAAAGTTTGTCACAAAGACAACCACAGGATTTCGCCGGGAGCGGGTGCTAATTTGAAAAATTGCACCCTCTCCCAGCGAAATAGCGGTAAAATTTCAGCCACAACCACGTCTCACCACCGTGAGATAGGTGGTTACAGTCTATAACGGAATCAATACGACGATCCAGCAAAAGCCTCGTGCACCCCAAGAACACGGAGCGACCCTAGGATGACCGCCTTCTGCATTTTTCCCGCAAGTGTTTTAGCATATTGTTGACACGCAGGGATGTTTTTCAGGCTATTAACCAGTGAAAGCCTGGCACCTCCAAGAGCGCCGATAATAAAGACGATTAGTTTAACAGAATATACTGGGTATAATCATTGCAACTCTCTTATAAGGTCTCCATACCTCTCTTTTTTCATTCTCCCTGGCTATGATTTTTTGTCCGCTGGTGCCGAAAATTCGATAACGAACATGGGTCGCTTCTCGAAGTCAAGAAGAACCATGTCAGGTGTCGAGTGTGCAATACAAAAAATTGTCAAGAATATAAATTTCCAGTATATGCGGCACTTTTCATTCTCGACAATTGACTCGATTTCCCTAGGAGCATTTAGTTGGACAACTAGATAGTATGTGAGCTAAATGCTCGGGGTGTGCACGACACGCCCTGCAGCTGTCATCGGGAATGTCTTGGCTCACACGACATTGACTAATCCTTCACATTTCTGTGGAAGATACCGTGCATCCTCTTATCGAAGCATTCCCTAATACTGAAGTTAGGTCCGAGTGTTTCAGCAGCCTCCTCCGCTGCTTCTGATAGGTGAATTTTTGGACAATTATAATATAAATGTTTAATATTGTGAAAATACTAGAAAGTTCAACCCTTTTCCTACTATTAAAAAGATTTAAAATATCAATTTTAATCATAAAAACGTATTTATATTTTTATTGGACCTAATATTTACGGATCAGCTTCTAGTAAGCAGTTTCAAAAGTTCCCGCCTGATCACGAGGCAAGAAATATATCCATACAACATGGCGGTCCTTTCGTTTGCTGTGGTCAGGCTAGGTCGTTTATTAATTCGTCATTGCATGTTGACATTTGTTTGCAGTTTTCTTCTTCGTGGGTACTTATTTTTATAATTTTATATTTACATGAAATTATTTCAGATTGCAAACGGTTTTCGTGTTCGCTGTATATAGTTTCGAGTGAACGTTT
>NC_046666.1:113889628-113892507 GCF_010883055.1 Belonocnema kinseyi | reverse complement strand
TTTTTTCGTTAATTTTTTTCGAGTGAGAGGAGATAAATGATTCTTAGGCAATTTGACCAGGCATTTTATTTCAAAGTTGACATAATCCGTCAGCGTGACGTGACATTCTGAAAATCTTAATTAAATATTTAATCAAGATTTTCAGAATGTCACGTAACCTTAATATGATCATGTCAATTTTGAAATAAAATGTTGTCAAATTTGCCATACATTTTTCGATAAACATATTGTAGCAATGCGTAAGAATCATTTCTCTCCTTTCAGTACTCGAAAAAAATTAACGAATAGTGACACATAACCTCAATTTCTGTTGCGGTAAACAAAAAAGGCCACTGAAGATTGCATATTTTAAAATAAAAATGAGTAGAAATTATACATCCCTACTACACATTCTCCCGATTATGACAAAAAACGCGCAGTTTTCGAAATTATTTTTCAAGTATGTGCTTACATAGTACCCGCACGACGTGTGACTCGCACGACGTGCGACGCACCTGTCCCGCAGTTGAGGACGCATCTGCGTCATCGTATGTGTGCAAACCGTGCGAGAAAATCTGAATGCTCGCGACGCACATGCGTCACACCATGCGCGCATATTGCTATCTGGGTATGTGCTGTATCCAGAATAATCCTGTTGTGAAGACATTCAAGATCCAATATTTCGCGACCACCTTCACGGCGTGAGATGTACAATCGTGGAACAGAATACTTAAGATGCATGCATTTGTTCACGGGCATAACCTTTCGTTTCCCGATATCAAGGGATCTGAGCTCGTTCTTCGTCCATGGAACCACTCCAAATGAATAGAGTACTACCGGGATGACAAGCATGTTCGTTGCATATACTTTGTTTCTTGCCGACAGTTCGGAAGATCAAATCTGCCGGATGAGATGTTTGTATCTGCTTCGGAGAGTATCCTTTATAGATTTCACATCCTGAATGCGACTCTGTGGCACGCCCAGGTATGTATAAGTCTCTTCAGCGAAAATGTGTCGTATAGCTCTTCTATCAACGAGCTCAGGATCTTCAGGGATGCCATTAGGTTTTCCTCGCTTTAAATAAACCTTGGCGCATTTATCTAACCCAAATTCCATTCATATTTTCTTACTAAATCGTTCGGTAATCCCTAGAGCTAGATGTAGTTGCTCTTTGTTTTTAGCATAGTTCTTAAGATCGTCCATGTAAAATACATGAGTGACCTTGTACTGTCGAGCTGCAGGTTTGCCGTACAAGTATCCGTCGGAATGGCAAAGTCCTAGAGATAGTGGCAATAATGTGTGGCAAAAGAGGAGTACGCTTATGGTGTCGCTCAGAAAGACACCTTTCTGAAAGGTGACCTTGTTAGTTGTTACACGATTTTTTCCAGATAAGATAGCAAATCCTGTTTTACAAAGTGGCATCAATCTCTCAATGCACCTTACGATTTGCGGATGAGCCTTTAAGCTTTCCAAAAGACAGATGATAAGTCTATGGAAGGTCGAATCGAAACATTTCCGGTAACCAATCCAGGCCATCGATAGGTCACGCTGGTAGAATGCTGCATCTTTGCAGACACATCTATCGATGAGCAGGTTTTCCCGCCTTCCCGCTACGCCTTTTTTTGAACCTCGTTTTTTATACATTTCTCGCCACACAGGTTGAATTGCCCGAATAATCCTATCGTTTAGGATAGCTGTCAATATCTTATACAGTGTTTTCAGACAAGTGATTGGCCTGTAAATCTTCGGGTCAGCTAAGTTGCCTATTTTCGGCAGGAGCATTATGCGCCCTTCCACCAACCACTCCAAAATTGGCTCTTCCGACTTTAAATATGAAGTGAAAATACGGGCCAAATGCTGATGTGTGGGAAGAAACTTCTTCCACCAGAAGGTCTTGATACAGTCTGGTCCCGGAGCGGAATAGTTCTTCATCCCTCTTAATACTTTTTTCACCTCCACGGTAGTGATGAGTGGGCATTCTTTATCAGATGTTATGATGGCATCACATAGCTCCTAGGAGCTATTTATATTTGCTGAGACTTCGTCCAGTCTCTGATGCACTTCGTAGACTTCTCTCCAAAATACTTCGACCTCCTTTGGTTTGGGCGGGTGGTCGACAGTAACTGGAGGGTTGTGGAAGAGTCGAGACGGGTAGAGAGAAACTGTTGATTTTCTCAGACCTACCTCTCTCTCCGCTCTAAACTTGTTTTAGCGTCCGATAGTATCCGTATTCTCTCAACAATATGCTGCCTGATGGTCAGCAGCTTTTACTTGTTAAGTGTGTGACAACGGGTCCAGGGTTCGCGCGCGAACTTTCGAACCTTGGCGGTCAAATTTCTGCCAGATGTGATGTAGTCAATTACACACTGAATGCGGGACGCGTACTGTCTTGCCCAGCCTATCTTTATAGCGAGTTGATGCATTCGTCTTTTGGTTTTATGATCAACCGTTGGTTTTGTTTTACGGTTCGCATCAGCCGAACCTCTCGCTGCATTATACACATAACAACTGATAGCCCAGATGTCAGATTCTTCGGAAAAATGTCAACGAAGCTCGTCATCCATTTCAGCTAGATCTTTAGGCTTTAGAGAAACCCGAGTGTTGATGTTTTTCCGGGTCATAAAGCATCAATCTTCCTCGATCGGATGCCTGCCCTCAGTTGGTCTTAGTGTTACCACTCTTTCTCTGTTGTTGGCTTGTTCTAGCTGTGGTAGAGTAGGCGTTCCGCTTACATAGCCCCTTTTTCGGAGTAGTTCGGCATGGTTTCGGAGACGTTGCTGCGAAAACTGCGATAGCTTCGGGTGTGTCTCGCACCACAGAGCATGCAGCCGTGCCATGTAACCTCGTTCAGTGGTGGCTTTGTCATAAGCCCTTCGGTTTGATTCTAGAGGAATTAAAAC
>NC_046666.1:113885241-113889528 GCF_010883055.1 Belonocnema kinseyi | reverse complement strand
ACATCAAGTAATTTCTGCGAAACATGCTTGGACATATGTTGCAATTTCTGAAAATATGTGCAAAATGGGAGGTTCTCTTAATGAATAGTTTTGTGAAAAAATTATTTTTGAAAATTAGGTAGGTCAAAAATGGCTGTGAAGCATTTGCTCGTTCTCATCTGGTAGAAAAATAAAATGAATTTATTAATTGTCATCTCAGACAATCAGGTTTACTATCAACGAACATTCAAATTTTTTCCTCGATTTCAAAAGGACAAAATTTACTGTTTGTGCATTTTTTATTTTATAATCGTTATAACAGTCGGTATTTTCACGGCACACAACTACAAATTTTATTTTGAATACATGGATAGTGGATATCGATACTATTTGTAGTTGAACTGTCAAAGAAACCATCTCTAAAGATAGTTTCAAGGCTAGCTTTAGGGCAGGGGTCTCCAAAGGTAGATCCTGTATCTACTAGCAATCCCAGACCAATAGGTCGGATCTACTCAGTTATGACCCAGAACTGTCAAAACCCTTTACCTTATTTTTTGCTGCTGAGTACCCCACACAGTACCCACTACCGCGATACACTAGAAAGAAAAAGAGAGATACTATGGAAAGAAAAGGGAAGGAATCACAGTGCAGGACTACATATTAAGTGGCCCCGTCCCCTTTTTTGATTGAACATTGAAACGTATTTTATATAAAGTTATGAAACAACCCTATTACAGACTTATCACAAGAAATATTTATAAAACGTTCTAATTCCGGATTACCCCCCCCCCCCTGCCTCAGAAACTAGATCGGTCTTCACAGATAGGTCATTCAGTTTAATAGATTGCAAATTGCAGAAAGACGAAGGCTGCAAGAGATGTAATTTTCTTCAACCTCGCCCAGATAAAGATAGAAACTCTCCTACAAGTGATCATTTGTTGGATTTTAAAAGATCCATCTTCTACCATTTGTAGAGAGGCAGGTTTGCATTCAATGTATTTTAGAAGCAATGAAGTATTTCTATCCCAGATGAGTACTGCCGTATCAAGCAGGAGACAGCCCAAAAAAATAGGCCTTTCTCAGGGCCAATACATTTTTCTAACGAAGGAATAATGTATTGTTTGAATACATGCAATGAATTGTTAAAAGAAAAATATATTTTTTTAGTTACAAATAATTAAAGCATCAAAAGAAAACAATAAATTTGTAACAAATCAAAATTAATTTATAATATGAAATTGTTTCAGTTTCCACAAGTGGTGATTTTTCAAACAAACTATTTAAAGTTCAATCAAAAATGATAGCGGGTCCCCTTAATATGTAGTCCTGCACTGTGTTTCCTTTCTTTTGCTTTTCCTAGTGTATCTATTTCTCTTCCTAGTATATCGCGATGATGGGTACTATGTAACTATGTAGGGTTCTTAGTGCGAACCTTGCATCTTGTAGAAAAAGACTGTACCGCCAGCGCTTTTCTTACTTGGACAAAAATGCAACTGTTTGGTTCATAATTCAACAATTTTGTTAAAGCCATACTTTTTGTTTGAATTAAGCTGTTTAAAAAAAATCAGACTTTTTGTTTAAATTTAATATTTTGGTGTTGAAAAAAGAACTAAAATCTTATCTGCGTAAAAATTCACCATTTAAAAAAAAATCATTAAAAATTCAGCTATTTTAAGAGAAATTTGGTCTTTATTGGATACAAATGCAAATTTTTGGTTGATCATTCAACTGCTTTTTTTAAAAAGACATGCTTTTTAGTTGAAAATTCCACTGTTTTGTTAAAAATGTAACTATGTGAAAACAAATTTAATCTTGGTTTAAAATCCATATTTTGGTGTTGAAAAACGACTGAATCTTTTCTGGGTGAAAGTTCAATTTTTAAAAAGTGTCGTTTTTTGTTAGAAATTCATTTAATGAGTGTTCCCGGTGATGAGCGTACAATAGAGAAAAATTAATATTTTCAGATTTCAGCTCAAAAGTGAAGATTATGCTATTATTTTCAATGCGCAATTTTTCCATCTGCCTATAATGCCACAGTAAGAATAAGATACCTCCTAAATGTATTCACTTCTATTTCCATAGTGACCGCCACACAGTTTTCTATTCTCCCAAAGAGAACGTGTTTTCAACATATTTAATTCCTCCTAATTGTACCGGTAACACACCTCACAGACATATTTTTTATGCCTCATAAGTGGTCATATTTTGATTTTATATAATTCCTTTTAGTAAGTTCCCAAAATATGTGTAATAAGTTGTTTTAATTCCTGCATGCGTAATGTAAATTCTGAAACTTTAATTCTCACCAATTCAACTCTGCTTCTCTAGAGTTAAAATTATTTAAATCCACAAATTTGCATAGATTTCTTTGCTGCATTTTTTAAGACGAACGCGTCCTCGGGTTGCGGATAGAGGGTCCCTGTACCAAGGGTTTCTGCTGAATATGCTTACAAAAATAAATAGGCAGTCGCGTTCAATTGTCCAGGGGTGATCCCGAAGGAATTAACCGCCAAGCGTAGATGTGAAAACCGTGCCGAAAGCTGAATGGCACCTGGGTGAGGTGTCTAGAACGGTGACTCTGGGATACCGGGCGACCTCTCAGAGTACGCAGCCTTATCCTTGCATGCGGGGCTCTACAAGGATGGACGAACCCCTTTCCCTAGCTTCTCGTGGGAACAAAAACGACAACACCAAACATAGTTGTAGTAAGTGCGGTTCAAAACAACGAAAACGCGCAGGGCTCCCGACAATGGGTCGATCAACTATGCCGACCACTCTAGAGCTGGGGGAACCAATGAAAGGGATTGAATTCGATGGATAGGCGGAACCTGGGGACCTTTAGGTGGAAGGAGCGACTGAATCGCGACTTGCTCGAGTGCTACTATACGAGTGTGGCCCCTGAACGAGGTTACATGGCACGGCTGCATGTTCTGTGGTGCGAGAAACACCCGGGGCTATCTCACTTTTCGCAACATCTCCGAAACCATGCCGAACTACTCCGAAAAAGGGACCATGTAAGCGGAACGCCAACTCTGCTACAGCTAGAACAAGCCGGCAACAGAGAAAGAGAGGCGACACTAAGATCAACCGCAGGCAGGCATCCAATAGAGGAAGAGCGATGCTTTATAACCCAGAGAAACATCAACACTAAGGTTTCTCTCAAGCCTAAAGATCTGGCTGAAATGGATGACGAGCTTCGTGGACATTTTTCCGAAGAAACTGAACTCTGGGCTATCAATTATTGTGTGTAAAATGCAGCGAGAGCTTTGGCCGATGCGAACCGTAAAACAAACCAACGGTTGACCATAAGACCAAAAGAAGAATGCATCAACTTGCCATAAAGATAGGCTGGGCAAGACAGTAGACGTCTACTATGTGATTGACTACATCACATCTGACAGGAAGTTCACCGCAAAGGTTCTAAAGTTCGCGCTTGAACTCTGGACCCGTTATCACACACCTAACAAGTCAAAGCTGCTGACCATCAGGAAGCATATCGTTGAGGGAATACGGATACTATTTGACGCTAAGAAAAGTCTAGAGCGGAGGGAGAGGTGGGTCAGAGAAAATCAGCAGTTTCTCTCTGACCCTTCTCGGCTCTTCCAAGACTCTCCAGTTGCTGTCGATCACCCGCCCAAACCAGAGGAGGTATTTTGGAGAGAAGTATACGAAGTGCATCATAGACTGGACGAAGACTCAGAAAATATAAATAGCTTCAAGGAGCGGTGTAATGCCCTCATAACACCTGATGAAGAATTCCCACTCATCACTACCGAGGAGGTGAAAAAAGTATTAAGAGGGATGAAGAACTATTCCACACTGGGACCAGATTGTATCAAAACCTTTTGGTGGAAGAAGTTTCCTTCAACCCATCAGCACTTGGCCCCTATTTTCACCTCATGTTTAAAGTCGGAAGAGCCGATTCCGCAGTGGTTAGTGGAAGGGCGCACAATACTCCTGCCGAAAATAGGCAACTTAGCTGACCCGAAGAATTACAGGCCAATCACTTGACTGAACACACTGTATAAGATATTCACAACTATCCTAAATGATAGAATTGTTCGGACAATTAAACCTGTGTGGCAAGAAATGTATGAACAATGAGTGCTAAAGAGAGGAGTAGCGGGATGTCGGGAGAACCTGCTCATCGATAGATGTGTCTACAAAGATGCAGCATTATAACCAGCGTGACCTATTGATGGACTAGATTGATTATCGGAAAGCTTTCGATTCTACATCCCGTAGACTTATCATCTGTCTTTTGGAAATCTTAAAGGTTCATCCGCAAATAGTTGGGTGCATAGAGAG
>NC_046666.1:113883919-113885141 GCF_010883055.1 Belonocnema kinseyi | reverse complement strand
GCTTTTCCATTTTTAAGAAAAACACAGAGGCGTCTTGTTCAGTGTGCTCTGAAACCTAAACTAACATGTCGATCGGGCTGAAACTATAGCTACAAGCTATCTGAGGATGGTATTATAGAACGTCACCTCAAGGTAGGCCTAGTGGCGCCATCTCTTGGTCAGGCCGGAAACTTATCAATCCACCCTCGTAGTATGTGAACTAAATGCTCGGGGTATGCATGGCACGCCCTGCAGCTATCATCGGGAATGTCTTGGCTCAAAATGTGGCGACGGTATATTGCGGTGGAAATGAAACCGTCTTGGCATGCCAAAATGAAACCATCTGTACCAGACTTCAATCCGGGCGATTTGAGGAAAGCAAATGTCAACTCACACAACATTGACTAATCCTCCACATTTCTGTGGAAGATACCGTGCATCCTCTCATCGAGGAGCTGTTCACGAAAGGTTTTCTCTTGTGCTTTCTTAATCTGGGCTTTCAGGAGTTAGTACTCCAGATAGATAAGATTTGATGCATTTTGCTCACCATTAATACTAAAGTTAAGTCCGAGTGTTTCAGCAGCCGCCTCCGCCGCTTTGTACAAAAACGCTTCTTTGCCCACTTCTTCGTGATTCCTGACCATTTTAAGAAGAGGGTCTCTACCATTTGCGACTCTATGTGCTGTACCTAGAATAATTCTGTTGTTAAAACATTCAAGACTCAATATTCCGCGACCACCTTGACGGCGTGAGATGTACAGTCTTGGAACAGAAGAATTAAGATGCATGACTTTGTTCATGTGCATAACCCTTGTTGTCCCGATATCAAGGGATCTGAGCTCGTTCTTCGTCCATGGAACTACTCCAAATAAATAGAGTACTACCGAGACGGCAAGCATGTTCGTTGCAGATACTTTGTTCCTCGCCGACAGTTGGCTCTGTGGCACGCCCAGGTATGTATAAGTCTCTCCAACGCAAAGGTATCGTATAGCGCTTTTATCAACGAGCTCAGGATCTTCAGGGATGCCATTAAGTTTTCCTCGCTTCAAATAAACCTTGGCTCATTTATCTAACCCAAATTCCATTCCAATTTTCCTAATAAATCATTCGACAATCCTTAGAGCTGGATGTATTTGCTCTTTGTTTTTAGTATAGATCTTAAGATCGTCCATGTAAAATACATGAGTGACCTTGTACTTTCGATCTGCAGGTTTGCCGCACAAGTACCCGTCGGAATGGCGCA
>NC_046666.1:113852664-113883819 GCF_010883055.1 Belonocnema kinseyi | reverse complement strand
ATATATATATATATATATACACACACAGGGTGATTTTTTTAACTTGAAACTTTCAAATGTCTCGAAAATAGGCACTCTATGAAAAAATGTTATGAATCAAAACTTAATCACTCTGAGGAGTACACCCGGTGATAAGCGTCGAATAGAGAAAAATTAATATTTTCAGATTTCAGCTCGAAAGTGAAGATTATTCTATTATTTTGAATGCGCGATTTTTCCATCTGTCTAAAATGTCACCATAAGAATAAGATACCTTCCAAACTTATTCACTTCTATTTCCATAGCGACCGCCGAACAATTTTCTATTCTCCCAAAGAGAACATGTTTTGAATATATTCAATTCCTTCTGATTGTACCGGTAACACACCTCGCAGCGATATTTTTTATTCCTCAGAAGTGGACATGTTTTGATTTTATTTAATATAATATAAATATAAATAATCTATATTAAAATAAATATAATAAATAAATATAATAATAAAAATAATCACTTCGTGATTAAGTTATTTTATCTTCAGTACACATGTACAAAGCAACTTTATTCTTGCATGAAGCCATTTCCAATTAGAGAAACTGTGATTTAATGTTACTTAAAATAGTGAGAAGTTTCTCGTGTTTAAAAAAACCGATATATTTTTATTCTTTGCCTACATTATTTAGGTATGTCGATATGAATCAAGACTGACTAAAAATACTGTGACTTTAGATATAGTATTTAGAATAATAGTAGGAATTGGCTTGGTGCAACCAAAATTTTTTTATTTAACGCACCAAAGTCATATTTCATAAAAATATAGAGACTGGTATTATTGTATTTAGCTGTATCTTTAAAAGAATGTTACACATGTGAACAGTTTTTGAAATAAATAATTGCTTATTTGATTTCATTATACTAATTATTTATATTTATTCATATGCAATAATTTTATTTTTTGAAGTTTTGTAGTATTCCAAGACAATTTTACGGAGTGTTCTGAACATTTTCTAAATTTATTATTTGAATGCTCACAAAGTTTTGCATACTTTAAATGCACCTAAATAAGCGCTGCTAATCATTTATTCTATAAGCACCAACATTATCTAATTGCTTATTTTTTTAGATATCGAAGGGTTGTCGATCACAGTGAATAAATGTCCATGAAGGACATTTGCGCTGACATATCGGTATATTACCGGTATAATTACCCTGAAAATTCCCTAGACTTGAAAGCAAGAAAGACTTTCAAAAATAACTCGTTCTCGATTTGTTTTCAACACTCGTCTTTCCGTTTCTGCCATTACTAAATTCAATTGAACTTTTTCATTTAAATTTCATATGACTTTATCTCTTAAGTTGAATTTGTGATTCCATTATGAGAAAGTTAAACATTCGTCAATTTTCGCAACAATTTCGTCAATTTTCCCCAAAAAAGGTGATAAGATTCAATAAAATATACAGAAGCGCCCTCTGGTGGCAATCAAAAATAAAAATAAGTGCCAAAAATGGATTTGCAGCGTTAAAATTTTTTTTAAATGTCATTAACTTCGACTGAAGGTGGCTTCAAGCGCATCCATAATAGCTCAAGTAGTATTTTATTATTATTGTAAGGTTTATGACCAGAGAAATAAATTAATAGTTTAAGATGTTAATTTTGTTTGTCTACTTGGTCATAATCAATATTATTAAAATATTGATTAATTTTTAAGATTGCGAAAAAAGGCTCTCTAGCCCCGCTGGGATATGAGTGCAGGTCCTTCAGATTGCCGGTTTCATGTTCTACCAACTGAGCTACGGAGAGACGATAACACTTTCTTCATAATCTCCTTACAAGCAGAATGTAAACGTCATTCCTTATACTTGTAAGATTTTTCTTTCTAAACATGAAACACATACTTTATTATTGATGTAAGTTTTTTGACCAGGGAAATTAATTAATAGTTTAAGATGTTAATTTTGTTTGTCTACTTGGTCATAATCAATATTATTAAAATACTTATTAATTTTTTAAGATTTCGAAAAAAACGCTCTCTAGACCCGATGGGATATGAGCCCAGGTCCTTCAGATTGCCAGTCTGATGTTCTACCATCTACGGAGAGACGAGAACACTTTCTTCACAATCTCCTTACAAGCAGAATTGCGTCAAACAACTTACATCAATAATAAAATATGTGTTTCATGTTTAGAAAGAAAAATCTTACAAGTATAAGGAATGACGTTAACATTCTGCTTGTAAGGAGATTGTGAACAAAGTGTTCTCGTCTCTCCGTAGCTCAGTTGGTAGAGCATCAGACCGGCAATCTGAAGGACCTGTGCTCATATCCCAGCGGAGCTGGAGAGCGTTTTTTTCGTAATCTTACAAAATTAATCAATATTTTAATAATATTGATTATGACCAAGTAGACAAACAAAATTAACATCTTAAACTATTGCTCAAGTAGTATGTTGCGCGCGAAGTTAAAAAATAAAATTTTCTTTCACTTGCATCGCAGCGTTGTTGTCTGAGGTTTCCACTGCGTGGCGCTAGGATCCAGACAAAATTCTTCGTGAGTTTCTAATGCAAATTTTAAAGTAGGATCCGAATTTTAACAATTTAAAAGTTGATTTTGCTGTTTTTTTTTTTAGTTTTTTAAAAGGAACCGAATGGGGACCCAATGGTGTCTTTACGAGTACTTTGTAGAAGCTCCATTTGGTTCCTTCGGTCCGCCAGGGTCGACCCCGAAAAACCTCGGTAAAACATTTTTCTAGATATAAAAATATGCTTTTGTCTTTTTCATACAATATCTAAGTCACGTTTTGAAAAAAAATAAATAAATAAAATATATTTCAACTAGTCACAGTAATTTTATGTAGAAATATTACGAAGGCAAGCTAGTTGTAGTAGAGTTTGCAGTTTTCATTGAAAATGCGATTTCGAGCCAGGTCCAGAATTTTTTTAAACAAATACTTATTGTGAAAGGTGAAAAAATAAATAACTTACAATTTTTGGGTTATATTCGCACCCCTTATTCAGTGTGTATAATAAATGGAATTTAATTAACAAAACTAATACATACATACTAATGCATACATGCTTCTGAAGATAGCCCAGCATCATATATATTGCAGTGCTATCTTTAGAAAGTTAATCTGGGGCATACTGACTATGGCCCGAACTTTGCCTGACTAGAATTTTTTGGTTCTTCTTTCATAATCAGAAACTAACTAAAGCCTGGCTCAAATACAAGATGAGGGCCTAACCAGACCCAAATAGTGTTTCTAATCATAAGGAATAAAAAAACTAAGTACTAATCATAGGGGGCGACCTTATATGTCAAAAGAACCTCCAGTTTCATTTAGTTGAAAGGCCTTACTTGATTCGGGCCTCTACTGGGCAAATGATATAATTGTCATCTTGACAGACCCAGCATGCAGCTCAATAAGACTGTGAATTCCGTCGCTGATAGATTTTTATTGAAATGTAATGCAATTTGTAATTTTTTTCTTTAATTGAATTGATTCCGGAAAATGATTCCAATTTTGAAAGTAAATTTTTCTATTGCTTAAATCGTTAGCATAATTTTTGGTTACGAAAAAATTTGTAAAGAAATAATTATATTTTAAGATTATTTAATGATTTTAAAAATTATAAACAATAGAGTTGTAGAGAATGTTTTCCCTGCAAAAATAAGCTGTTTTTTATTAAAATGCAATCATTTATTTAAAATTAGTAAGAAGCGAGGGAAAGAAAAAATTAATTTGCAAAAAACATGGTTAATATTAATGTTTCTATAATTGTAACATTTTTCATAAAAAATTAGGTTTTTTATTTGAAGTGACATCAGTTATAATATTTTGATTCTTAAAATCACAGAAGAACTTTTTTTCAGATATCTGACTTTTAAACGACAAATACCTCAATGAAAAGATATTTTTAAATGAGTAATTGCTGTGTAAATGGTTGAATAGAATATATTAAATGTATTAATTTTGCTCCATTAAAAGGCATCACTGACTGAGGTCAACCACAGTGGTTACGGGGAGTAGAGGATCCATGGACATAGGAAACACGGGACTAGGCATGCCATCCTAACTTGGCGAGCGGGGTTGAATCCACAGGAGGGCGGAGAATTCCATGAGTGGGGAGAGCCACCATCTTACGATGTGCCATTTGATTATGCGCACGAGCATTTTTGCCGACAAATTGTGCATGAAAATATAAACATGTGGGCGCTCCCATGTTTGTCGCGGGACATCAAAAGGTGGCGGACCTCCCCCCTCATTGCATCACCCCCGCAGTGACATGCCTAGTCCCTTGTTTCCTATGTCCATGAGAGGTTCAAAGGGATTTTGGAAATCAGCACTTACTTGCTGTCATGTCTACAGTCATCTACTGGTCCCTAGGGACACTACAAGCCTTGAACAAGTAATGCTCATCACGAAATTTTAAACCATTTTCTCTCAGTAGAAATGTTGTTCGTGGCCAGCCCGCCTTTTTTTTAACACATTTTCAAGCCAATCAGACAATAAGCTTTGAAGAATGACCAGCTAGTGAGTGATTAGTACTCTAATACCATAGTCAGTCGATAGTGAATGGATAGGATTTCAATAGTTTTCAAATAGTTTATTTCCGTGAGGGAGCAGCTCCAAAAACTATCGCTGGGTCCATAAGATTATTATTCACGTTTGCATTCATTTTTAAAAATGTGTCAATACTTTTGCGCTCTTCACTTTCACCCTGACACACGAAGGAATAGTAAGGAGATCTAACTCCGTTTCACCACTTTGCAATGGAAACATTACCGTAAGTGGTAAGCACATTACAGGAAGATCTTAAATTTTCGTGCGCAGGTGCGCAGTTGTCTTCTTCCTAAACATGAAAAAGTGTGCGAGTGAGAAAGTTTTGCAAATTGATGTAAGTTAGAGAGGTTATATTCGTTTCTTTTGATTCTTTTGATATAGGTGGCAACACTTTTTCAATTTCGAGTTATGATTATTTAAATGATGAAAGTGTCTATTGAGCTAGTTGCCTAAGGTCGCGTCAATTTGACAAACTTTCTCACTCGCACACTTTTCCATATATAGGAAGAGGACAACTGTGCACCGGCGCACGAAAATTTAAGATCTTCCTGCAATGTGCCTACCACTTACGGTAATGTTTCTAATGATAGTTTCGAAAGGCTTCCCACTGGCAGTTGGGTCTCCTTAGGGTAGCGTCCCATAATTGCAGAATTGCGTTGTTTTGCGTAATGCGTCAATTCACTAGACATTTTAGCCATTAACATTCTCATAATTATTCAGAGAAACACTGTGATTGGCTGAAATGTCTAGTGACGTGACGCATTGCGAAAACGCAACGCAATTCTGCAATCATGGGACACCACCCTTATTATTCCTTCGTGCTCTGGCAAAAAAGATGGAGCACGAATCCGGAGCACAATAATAGTTCTTTTCATTTAAGGCCATTTGACGAGTGGTTCACGTGACTAGATGGCTAACTTATCTTCACTTTTTTTATTTCCCAACTTATTTTCGTACGAAACGCCACATCGAGTTGAAAATTTGGGATAATAAATAAGAAGCACAAAGAAAGGTGGGTCTGGTCCTAAATTTTAATAATTATGACAAAAGAAAAAAAAATTATTTGCAACAAAAAACTTTTTAAATAACTATACAAATTTAGGGCCAGACCCACCATTCTTAGTGCTTCTTGTTTAGTATACCAAATTTTCAACTCGATGTGGCGTTTCGTGTGATAACAAGTTGGGTAAAATGTACACTATCGTACCCAATTTTAATGTAAAATTGAATTAAAATTATGTGTCAGGTACCGAATTATTGGATAAAAAGGTGCAAAAGATACCATTAGTCAGTTAAAAAGGTGGTTTAAATGCAGAAAACAATGTGCCAAAGGGAAAAAGCAGCAACTTATTGACCGGTATATGGAATGCAGGTTAAGTTTATATCGCGTATAGTCGTAAGGTTTTAACAGCGGAACAATAGTTTTTTGCATAAGTGAAATAATTGTAATGATAAAAACATATTTTAAAAAGTTGATGAACATTTTTAAGAGAGGCAGTTGGAAATGAATTCATATCTATCATTATAAGTGAATTTTCAGTTTTGAGATTCACGTAGCTTGCAAATTACCGAAATGAATGCAAATACTATTTTTTTAGTGTGAACATTTTTCTCTCTGAAAATTCGTACAATGAAAGAAATATGATTGGAAATAGTGAAAATATTATATGCAATAAATACGTGAAACTGAAAGAAATGAAAATATTTTTTTATTCATTTTTTTATATAGTACTTTAAAAAGCAGGGTGACCGCTTGACCGGGAAGGTAGGAATTTTTTTGTGAAAGACGAGAAATATGTCAGTACATCCTTTATGCTTAAAAAATACTCGTCTCTGCGCGCATATAACCTCACCCACATATCTCTTTTACTGCATTTCGCCCAATTTTTAATACGCTTTTTAAGTGAACGATCGAGAACGACAGGGTGGCGCCCATTATTTCAGAATTGCGTTGTGTTTTGCGTAATGCGTCAATTCACTAGACATTTTAGCCAATAACGTTCTCATAATTATTCAAAGAAACACTGTGATTTGCTGAAATATCTAGTGATTTGACGCATTGCGCAAAACGCAATTCTGCAATTATGGGACACCACCATCAACCTTTCTAGATATTAAACAGGGTTTTGGAAATGTCATAAAGTAATAAGTACATTCTAAATAGGACTTGAACCAACTGCCACTCTTACACTTTCAAAAACAGCAGTTCTTGTGCGCAACAACCTTTTTTCTTTTCAATCGATTTTTCCTGGTATATGCGACATTCCTTTTTTGAGAAGTTTTTTAACTTCCAATTGTTCGAAATAGTTTTTTTTCGTTAATGTTTACTATCCCCACATACGTTTTAGTGAAGATTGTCCTGAACTCATATGGAAGTGATATATATTTTTCGCGTTTGCGCAATGTCGTTTTCTTAATTGAAAAGGTCTACAATCAAAACACAGCACTAGCACAAAAAAGGATAAAAAACGCAATCTTTTTTGGCTGATTTCCACAAAATCTACAGTGCCGATCATAACCATAAAGACTTGTTCAAGTTTCTAACCAATAGCATTGGGTCACACTGAAAAATGGGCGACTGGGAAATTCCAATCGGTTGAGAACCCTATCACACTCACAGCGCACTCTGAGCACTAATATCGGAAATAACCCCGGTGAACCGAAGGAACCGAATGGAGCCTCTACAAAGTACCCGTAAAGACCCCATTCGGTTCCTTTTTAAAAAACTCAAAAAAAAAGAGCAAGATCAACTTTTAAAGTGTTGAGATTCGGGTTCTACGTTAAACTTTCTGTTAGAAACTCACGGAGTAATCACAATACTTTTTTTTGCAACGTTCACAATTTTTAAAAATCTCATTAACTTTTGCACTTGAAGTCGCCTTCGGCCCATGTAAATGTACACTATCGTACCCAATTTTAACATAAAAGTGAATGAAAATGATGAGCCAGGTGCTGAATTATTGTATAAAATGTTGGAAAAAATACCATTTATCAGTTAAAAAGGTGGTTAAAATGCAAGAAACAATGTATCAAAGGAAAAAGCCGCCACTCATTGACCGGTATGTGGAATGAAGGTTGCGTTTACATCGCGTATAGTCGTAAGGTTTCAACAGTGGAAAAATAATGTTGTGCATAAAAGTAAAATAATTGTAATGATAAAAAAATATTTAAAAGTTTGATGAAGCATTTTCAAAGAAATGCAGTTGAGAATGAATTGATATCTATCATTCTGGGTGGGTTCTCACTTTTGAAATTGAGGTAGCTTGCAAATTATCAAAATAAATCGAAATGTGATTATTTCTTGTTTGAACATTTCTCCCTGAAAATTCGTATAATAAAAGAAATATGATTTGAAAATACTAAAAAAATGGTATGTAATAAATACGTGAAACTGAAAGAAATGAAATTTATTTTATTCGTGTTTTTATATATTACTTTTAAAATCAGGGTGACCGCTTGAACGGGAAGGTAGGAATTTTTGGTGAAAGACGAGAAATATGTCAGTGAATCTATTTTTTGACTGGGAATGTAACAAAATTTGAGAAAAAATTCATCCAATTACTTAAAATTTTACGAGTTTCATATCACACGATAATTTAAAATAAGCTCAATAAAATCTTTTAGAGATGTTTATTATTATTATTGTCTAATATATAATAGTATATAATAATTGATTATAAAGCGTGAATTTACAATGTAAAGAATTCTAAAATGCAGGTTCAGAAGACTTAAAAGAATTAATAATTCACAGCGTTTGAATTTCAAAAATTTGTGATAAAGAACGTTTCGACTTGATTAACTGGGAATAGATGTAAATAATGTTATAACTTTTTTTTAATAAACTACAGTTCGAGTATAAATAATTGAAAAATACTTCCTTTCGAAAGATTATTCTAATCGGCTGCTCGACATTAAAGAATGTACATGCAGATTTTGATTTTCAAAAATGAGCTGTTTCATTGAGAAAGCATTAGTGTTCAAAGAACTTGAAACGTATGATTAAACCTTCATAAACTATTTGCAATGGAAATAATTTCAAATTAATAGATTCTTAATTAAACGCTTTAATTCATTTTCTAATGCAGTAGACTTTACGACACTTCTCGTTTCCCTATTTCTCCATTGTTCGCTTGTTCTCACTCCTGGTCTCATCTCACGCACACGCATACGCGGCCGACTACGCCTACTGCGCTGAACGCCGCTTGAAGCAGGGGAGAGGGTTATGACACTTCCTGTTCGCTTCCCCTAAAGCCCGAAAACGAGAAGTGTCGTAGAGTCTACTGTAATATTCAAATGTTATTTCAGTTTTAAATACTCAATTCTTAACTCACTATATTAATAATTTTGTTATGAAAGAAAGTAGCCGTTCGGTAAATATAAGCGATATTTGATTGTTCGTATAAAATGAGTAATTATAAATCAAATATTCAAAATAAAACAACTCGAAACTGAATTGTTTGAAATAAAGTCTTCAATCGTTGGAATTTTACAAAATTACACTTGTGAATCAGCACTGAATTGTATTGAATGTTCATTCATAAAAAAATATTGAAGAATTATTCATTTGTAGTCACAACAATTTATTATTGGCTTCAATTTGATTGTTAATAATGTTTTTGTTTTTAAATTCCCTAACATTTCTTGTATGCAGACCATCCTAAAAATTTCTAAATAAATCAACCAAGTACATTCCAAGTAGGACTTGCACCGACTGTCACTTTTAGACTTTCCAAAACAGTACTTCTTGTGCGCACCAACCTTCTTCATTTCCAATAGATTTTCTCCTGGTATATAAGACATTTCTTTTGGGGGAAGTTTTGTAACTTCCAATTGTTCGAAATAATTTTTTTTCGTCAATGTTTATTGACGTAATGCCTAGACCCTCTGTAATTTCTATGGTTCAACGAACACGGATCTGCATAGCTACTTTCTTCCTACGCACGGATTAATTGTTTAAGAATCATTCAATTTTAAACCTCCAAACTTTTTCTTTCTTAAGAAGCCTAAACCTAAACGGAGATTTTTGCCTTCACTCAAAATCTTTTTACACAACAAAAATTGTGAAACAACTTTTTATGTATTCTTCATGAAAAACAATTATTTACTTTTATTATAAACGAAATACGTGGAAATTGTACTTGAAGCCTTGGTTGAAATAACGTTGTATCAACACATATTTGGTATTCATGGACTGCTATGTATGTGAGGTTTCCTTTTAATTATTTCTCTATATCACGGAAGCGCTGCGATCGAAGATTAGAAAATTGAATTTGTGATTAAATGTCAAAATAGTCGAGGTTATTTACTTCCATTTACTTCGTATCTATCTCAAGCAATATCGTAAGTGTACATATCTATATCTAATTCAGAATTTTTGAAGGATAAGAATAGAAAATTACATTCGCTTAAGCGTGTCGACAAAAAATTAAAAAATTGAATTCGGAAAATTTCGATTGTTAAAAATAACACTAATTAGGTTATATCATTTACAAATTTGGTCCTAAACAAATTGTAAAAAATACAAATATAATTTCTCGTCTTTTCATTAAAATAAAGGAAATAAAACCATTAGGTTATGCGTATAATTGTAATTTAAAGTTTGATTTTTATTTTATTATAATAATAATTTAAACAGTATTTTTAGTACAATTTATGATCATTATTTATCACTCATTTATTTATTTTATTATTTTTGAATATTGAATTTTATATTACCGATTCTGGACATTTTACTCCAGCTTCTCTAGCCCATTTATTCTTTCCTGTGTGACATTCTGATAAATTTAATTTTCTTTTTTTTTACCTTTGTTCAAAACTGCAATATTAAACTTAGAAAGGTTCATTTTCGAATTATATAACCTTGACGACTCTGACGTTTCTTTCCCAATTCAATTTTCGAATTTTCGATCGCAGCGCTTCCGTGGAATAAAGAAACATTTAAAAGAAAAACTTATATAAATGGATACAAAATATTTGTTTATACGTTATTTTAGCCTGGGCTTCATTTATGTAAAAGTGAATGATATTTAGACAATTAAAATTTCCATGCATTTCGTTTATGATAAAAGTAAATCATTGTTTTGTATGAAAATTACATGAACTTTTGTGCCATAATTTTGAGTTGTGTAAATAGAGTCGGCGCAAGGACAAAAATCTTTGTTTGGGTTTTTTGATCGGAATTGCAATTATGTAAAAAGAAATTTTGCTCTACAAAGAGGAAGCTACGAAATATTAAAACAGAAAAGAAAATGATAAGGAATGTAATGTGTTTTTAAGGCTTTTTAAAACATGTTAATACTATGTGGTACTTCTTGCAGTATTTACATGTATATATGTTAAAAGGAGAATATTTATAAACTCTTAAACATACCTTTAATAATATTCTTCACAGGGAGTCCAGTACACCACTTTTTATCTTATATTTCTTAACTTCCACTTTCAAAACTAGAAAACACTTCCAAAAACAAACGATGCGACGTGCAACACTTTCAAATCAAATGACTTGACGCGCCAGAAATTTCAGCTTAGAAAATTGAAAATCATCAGCTAGATGTGGTTGTAGATCACACAAGACGGCTGCAGACTGTTTTATCCTGGATTCGTTGCCGAAGTTGAGTGATAAAAATCACTAACCGCGCGAATTGGTCGAGGTTCAAATAACAGACACAACACAATGATTTAGAGAACAAATCAATAGTTTTTATTTAACTTCAATTTAAATATTGAAGATCTTTTAATGAAGATGAAATGTCCTATTCGTCGCAGAGAATAGTTTAATTTACACAAATAAGATTTCATTTGGGTTTGACATTTTTAAAATTTTATTTAATCAAAACAATTTTAATTAAATGGTTTTTATTCACACTTCTCTTGAGATTTAATTCCACTCAAGTGGACCACGGCGAACCGTACCGAATTACCGGAGAGAATACAGTTTTTGGACTTGAATTTTGGTAAACAATTTTAGAGAAAAATATTCTAAGTCCAAATTCAATAATTCAGAGAGCCGAGTGTCCCAGATTTTTTATTTAAAATGCAAACGGAGAGACGCAAATATCTGAGTTTTCTCTATGTTCTCACATATATTTATAACTTTGGTTTTTACCAAAAAAGGGTGAGAATTGTCCTTCTAGCCATTAGAATTGCTGACGTCACATTATTTAATGTTAAATTAACATATCATCGATTGACGTTTTTCTATCAAATTGCGTTATAGAACATAATTTAGGGCGTCTGAGGGGCGCCTTGTCGCTTCAACCCTTTATATGGTACATAATTCATGTATGCTCGCGGTTGAGATCACACGTGCGGTAGTTGGAGAACGCGCGTGTTAAACCAATATGGATTGATAGATCCACATATACATATGCATATATAGATCTGAGTGTACATAGTTATTTAAATGCTAACTTCTATTTCTTTACATCCAGCTATTAGAAGTCATTAATACGGGGTACAGAGAGGAATTGTCATGTAATTTCTTATTGTCAATCATGATTAATAATTATTCTTTCTGATAATAACGATCTATTTAAATTTCCAAATGTACTAAATGTATTGCTTCATTTGAATTATTTCAAATGTTTACCGCTCTTAAAAATATTAACTGGTAAGTATTCAGTAATAGGGTTCTAGCACCCTGACATACTAGTTCTAAAACCTGTGATTGGTCTAGAACCTTCTGCGCCATGCACTGTGCGCTGTGAATTGTGTGTGCGCACCGCTTTTAAGCCGATAAGGCAGTTGTAAAGCAATGCATCTCTCTTTCTTCTACGTGAGATACAGAACGAGGTGTGATCGGAATCGAAACGATGTTTTCGAAATCGTTCCTTCTATCGTATCGTATCGTATCGTAGCAAATTGATTCTGAACGAAAACCATGTTTCACCAATTTCGACCAGTGGGACAGTCGTCGAAAACAATTGGTCAAAAATTGTAGAAATGGCAGCGAGTTAAAGTCAAAATATGCTGCCGCTGGAGCATTCTGTTGCTCTTTCCCGCTGCTGGCTAGTTGCTTAGCAACAGAGACCGATAAGCGGAGCCCTGCAGTGGCAGCGTGTGTTGACTTCAACTCCTGCCATTTCCACAATTTTCGAATTACTTGCTTCAAATTTTCAGAAAAACTTCTTCAAAGTATAGTTTTTGCTCGGAATCAATTTATTATTTTAAAAAATATATATATATATATATTAGCTTCTTAAGCTAAGTTGCGTTTTACAAAAAATCGATTTCTGATCCGAAAATTTTCGAAATTTTTATTGTTTTTCTTAAGTAATAAGCATCAAGTCAAAAAATTTCATGAGAAAAATTTGTCGAACGCGTCAAGCTGAATACGAATGTATATTTTATTTTACGTTTCGACCACTTTCTTTATCGATAGATTTTCCCGATTGGACAATACTTCTACGTGGTTTCGAGCGCTTGTCGAGTTGTTGCATCCGTCATCTCAGTTGGTGGTTTGTGCTGTTGATTAAATTATTAAAATAAATACGGGAATTATTTGAAATAAAGAATAAAAATATTTATCGTTTGACTAAAGAAAATATATGTTGTCGAACTCTAATAGAATCAGGCAAATCCGGATTACAATTTTAAGTCTTAAATTAAAAAAGAGCCTGAGTTGGATAACGAACCAAACTCTGGACTGTCGAGAATTGGTCTGATCTGGTTCATTCAGCATCCATCCTCGTTGCCTGTTTTCTTCATGGTACCATGGCCGAACGCTCGTGCTCCCACTCCTTACACACACGCACTCTCATTCACACTCATATCATACATATTTTCTACCATACATCGGCATACTGATTCATCTGAGATGGAACTCACAAAATCCACGAGATTTCTTCGTAAACCTAGATTTGAAACTGCGTAGCCCCAAAAGTCGCTGTAGTATATACAAAAAATTTAATAAAATATACAAAAAATCACTTACAGTCAAAAGCGTCCATGACCCATTTTGTTAAATTTAAGAATAGATGTATTTTAATGTAAACATTTCTAAGTCTTTCGCGTTCTTAACATTGATTACGTCTAAACTAAATTTATTTTCAGTGTTCTCTGAATGAAATGAATTTATAATCAAGTGACTTTTACTAGAGCTATAACTTTCGTAGCATATCAGAGTTTATATTTCTTTTAAAAATCTTCATCTTACATTAAAATATTTTAGTCCTAGACCGCTCTTAAAATTCTTCTTCTTAATCTTAAATTTGGAATATTTCATGTAAATTTATCACATCAACAAGTCCTTCATATCGTTTAAAGCGATGCGATAATCTCTGTCTGCCATATACGATAGAAAGATATATATTGAAATCACCGTTTCCATTTTTATCGCACTTCGTTGTCTATCTTATATGATAGAAAGAGAAGTCCGTTCGACTGAATGCATTGGAGTCCCGCCATAGAGGGAAAATAGGTATACAGACAACAATGCCCATCAAGCTTAAATAATTGGCGCGGAGAATAAGTGTACCTTTTCACGGAGGTCGAATTTGGATAAAATGATGAGTTAATTTGACACATCGAGTTCGTATCTAGGTTCTCATGGAATCACATTTTCCATAAGCCAACAAAGCAGCTAGAAATGAATCCTATTAAAAATATTAATTCCACGATTGATTCAAAACAAGGCTCCGTATTAATTTCTCTGGCAGGAAGATTCAAATAGCTTTAAAATAGATAATCCACCAGATATTCCTGAACAACCGCAAGCTTAATGGGTTGTGTACCCGTAAAATTGGATGTGTGCCGGGATAAAGGTTTGTATACCCGGATAATTGGCTGTGTGCCGGAAAAAAGGGTTCTGTATCCGGATAATTGGTTGTGTGTCGGATTAAAGGGTTGTGTACCCGGATAATTGGCAGTGTGTCGGGTTAAAGGGGTTGTGTACCCGGATAATTGGCTGTGTAACGGAATAAAGGGTTATGTACCTAGATAATTGGCTGTATGCAGGAATAAAGGGTTGTGTACCCGGATAATTGGTTTTGTGTCGGAATAGAGGATCGTGTAGCCAGATAATTGGCTGTACGACGGAATAAAGGGTCATGTACTTGGATAATTGGCTGTGTGCCGAAATAAAGGGTTGTGTACCCGGATAATTAGCTGTGTGCCGGAATACCGGGTCGTGTAATTAAATAATTGGCTGCGCAACGGAACAAAGGGTTACCGGGTATCCGGATAATTGGCTGTGTGCCGGAATAAAGGATTGTGTTCCGGTGAATAGGTAAATGAATGTTGAACTGAGTTGCTGAAGGACTAAACTTTGAAAGTGTGGAATTGGAAATCAATTGTCACGTGACCTGAATTGAACCATTGAAAATCTGACACTTCCCGAAGGCTTCTGAAGTCGTTAGAAGTCAAATAATTTGTTAGATAAGAATTAATTATTGTAAAGAAAAAGCTGTCTCAAGAATAGAGCAAGAGATAACTTTTAAGTAAGGGGGAGGTACAACGGCATGCGCCTTTTTATTAACTAAAACTCTAAGGCGCTTAAGATCCTTTTGCCAAATTCTTTCCGAACCAGTAAATTTTCTGGTGGGAAGATTCAAATGGCTTTAAAATGGAATTGACTATGAATCTATAGAATCAATAAATAATCAGTAATTATTATTGTACGTGAATTCTACAAATACTATAAGCTTATTGCGGTATAGAAAATTTGTCTGTGAGTATTTTATCCAAATTTAAGTACATTAAATCTTTTATCACAGATATTGCTCAGTTCACTGTCCAAAGTAGATTTTGAAGTTAGGAACTTGAGATCTTGGGTTATTTTTAGAATCGTTAATGGGCCATGGCGCCAGTCGAACTCCATAAAAAGAGGACCTTTGGACTTACAAACAGGAAACAGTCACTCAAAGAGATTGACGTTTTACGGTGATAAAAGTTGGACTTCTGGAACCATTATCCTTGAACTGTCACTCACTTTAATTGTCAAAATCAGTAGGAGGAGCAAAGTGACCTCATTTATGATTGGTCATTCGACACTAAAAGTGAGTGACGTCAGCATTTTGATTGCTTCAAAGCTAAGAGTAGGTATAAATCCCGCCCAAAACGAGACTATAAATATAGATGCAGAGCTCAGAAAAGTCAGTTATAGTTACGAGTTTCAACCTGATTAGAGGTTAATTGGCGGATACTTGTCATCTCGGCGCGCTCTTTAAAAACCCTTGAACCTGCGACTATAAGGCTTTTTAATGTTCTTATTATACGGACTTAATAGAATTCAGATAAATTCGAAGGCATTACGACCTATCGATTTCGCATTCACGCACTACGCGACTAGTGTTCGGATGTATTTCGATATTAAGTGCTAAACTTACTTGTGTGTGTGTGTTAGGATCAAAACTAATAAAAGAATTGTTTGTTAGTTACAAAAAATTTTTATTATTTGTATAGAATCAAATAAGATGGAAAATGTCAAGTCCTATCACCGAATTGTTGGACCTTGTGGAAGTGTTTCTGATTCTCAATACCAGCCTTTTCAAATCTGCCGCGTCTACCATGAACTGCATTACACGATCATAGTCGTTCATTCTAGAGATCAAATAAGAGAATATGTCATCCATGAACATATAAATATCGATGACTTATAATAAATCAATCTTTTTTATCAGAAAGTATAATCGTTATATTGATTAAATCATTTATTTTCAAACGTCTGTGACGGAACCAGTGCCTCACCGATAGAAAGTATGATTAATGTGTATGAATGGTGTGCCAAAAATGAGCGTATATGAATTAGGCCAATAGTCAACCCCACTTACCTTTCTAGATCCGAATTGAGACAAGCGGTCAGTCAGTAGTTTTCAGTCATCCTGAATTGAGCATAAACGGTATGAAACAGAATTGAGCGCAGCCGCCGAGACTTGACAATTCAAAAAATTGATTTAAAATTCTTAATTTATATTTTCAATGAATTTTTCATCCATATTTCACACCATTTAAACTCTGGCAGAATTAATCGAATTTTTTAACATTAAGTAATAATTAAACAGTAAAAGTCAGAAATATATAAGGCAAATGTGTAATTAAATAACCTGATTTATTGCTCCTTTTTCGAAAAAGTATAAACAAAATTTATGGTGTTATTGTGAACAACAATTATTTAAACAAATTTTTGTGATTTAATATATTTATAAATAGAATTTTTTAAAGAATTTTAAAAATAATTTGAAATTTGAGATTATTCCTTAAAATTTAAAACAAAATGTAGCTTTTTTAACATTGTGAAATAAGCTATTGTTGTGAACCTGAAAAAACGGGAAATAACCGGGAATTTTTTCTTCGATTAAAAAGAAACAATGAAGTCTATGAAGAAAAACGTTTTTTTAAAGACGCCGTAATAAATAAATTGTTTATTGGGTCGCTTTGAAAAATTTTTTTTTTCAAAACACCGTAAAGAACACATCTCAGTAAAATGCTACGAAAAAAATAAATTTCGGTAAATTCTGAGAAAAAACCTTATTCCTATAAGCGCCGTGAAAAGAAACCTTACTCATGAAAAAACTGTGAAAAAAACCTTATTTTTGAAAAAGCCGTGAAAAAGATCGTATTCGTTAAAACTTTTAATTGAACTATAATAATCATGTTGCCGTGAGAAAAGTATTATTGGTGGACTATGCAAAAAACTATAAATAAATATCAAGTTAAAATCGTGTGTTTTACGCTGCCACACAGTGGTCAAAAATCGGAAAAAGGTAGCCAAAATTATAAAATGTTCATAAAGTAGGCCAAATTCGATTACTGACTGGTTTTTGAGGTCGCTGATAAAGAATCCGATGTCAAAAATTCCGAAAACAAAATGACGGAGCAAATATGGCGGACGAGTATGCCTAATAAACTTTTGATTCTTTTCAAAATTGGTATAGCGGGCTTTTGAAGGTTGATGATTACGAATCCGACATAAAAATTCCAAAAACAAAATGGCGGATTCAGTATGGCGGACTAGTTTGCAAAATAAACTTCGATTCTTTTCAAAATTGGTATAACGGGGTTTTGAAGGTCACTGATTGAGTATCTGAATTCCGAAATTATAAATATTCAAATTCAAGATGCTGGTTCCAACATTTAAAAAAAAGATATACAAGGTAGAAAATCAATACTCGGTGTTTTTGGAGACGCTGCTTACGAATTTCAAGTTACTAAATTAAAATTAAAATTGGTCCGTCAAATATGAGATCTTTTTTGAAGAATTACGACAATCTAATCGTAGATCAGCAATCGTAATCGGCGTCCCCAAAAACCCCTAAGTATAGATTTTGAAGCTCATATATATACTTGTTTTCAAAATTTTAAAACCGCCATCTTGAGTACAAAGACCGGTTACGGATTCGGGCCTTCGTATTTACCGCAACTCGAGCGAATACATGTTCCGTGCCATTGATCGTTACGAATGTGCGACTTTCAGTTTAATGTCGATCAATTTGAAAGAATTAATTACGCGGGTCGAGCCGTCAATCTTTACTTCTTATTATTATTTCTTATAATAAACTGATATTCCTAAAACGTCGGTCTACTGCTTATTCGGACCAAAGACTATTACAAGAGTACTGCTACTCTTTTTCATGATTAATTGAATAGTAATTAATAGAAGAATAGAGTAACTAAAAAGTACATATACAATTTTGAAAGCAGGAGATATATTAATTAAAAATAAGCAAATTAAAACTTCTTGGTTCTAAAAATTTATCTAAATCGCAAGTCTTTCTCCGCCAAGCGCGGATCCAGAGAAGGGATTTAGGGGGGGGGGCACACAATAATAACCCTCTCCCCTCCACTCTCAAGGGGGAGGTTAATAATAACTTTAAAATTATTCTTAGCCCCGTTTAAATCCGGACTGAAGCAGATCATTTCTTGTTCTTAAAAAATTATTTGTATGAGAAAATCGTTTTAATGAATCAAAACTTGTATTATTTATAACTGAGCGCTATTACTTTCAATGTCCTAAATTGAAGAATCAATCAACAAGTTTATCAATTTTCAAGAGTTCTATCATATCAAGCAATTTTAAGTTAGAAACATTAAAAACTGAAAGATTAAAATTTTTTATCGAACACTTTTTAAATTAGAAGTTAAATTATTTTAATTTTGAGTCGTCGCAAATGAATAATGGTTCAATTGTTATTTATGCATAGAATTTTTTCAAATCTTTTAAAACATTTCATAAAAGTCTATTTTCTCACTAAAAATGACTTTAAATATTTTCAAGTACCTCCGAAAAAATTCGTGATCTCGAAATCTTTTAAAATACCTAAAAACCTACCGAATTTTGTATTAAAATCATTGAAAATCTGCATTTTCTTTTAAATGTTTTGGAATCTTTGCATTATTATTTTTTTCATAACTATTCAATTGCTATTTATTTATCAAAATTTGCTATTGTTTGAAATATTCCAAAATATTCTGCTGAAATTGATTTTTCGAAGTAAAAAAATCATTTTTATCTGTTATTCACAAATCAAAATTTAACATTTTCATTTATAAATAAAAAAATTTTTAGAACCGAATAATAAAATTAACATTGTGACATTCTAAGTTTGAGTTTCGCTCTCTGAAATTTTAACAATTCAAGGCTTTCTGTTTCAAACAATTTAGTTTCGAATTGTTTGGTTTTTAATATTTCATTTTAAATAAACACTCAAACATTGCTGACTATTAAAAAATGGCTCTTTTTCTCAATTAAAAATGTTTAAATGGAAAATTGTATGCTGAAACAACAGAATGTTTATAAAGTTACAGTCAAAAGTTTACGTTTGATTAATTACTAAGGCTTTTGAATTGAAGTAGTTCAATTTTTAACGGAAAAAACTGTAAATTGTTTAATTCTAACTGATTTAGAATCGCCCTATAAAATCACTCAATTATTGTTCGATTTCTAATACACGAACTACAGTTCAATTTTGAAAATCATTAATAAATTTATATTTACAGTTGATCAACTTAAAACGTTTTTTGTCAAAAATTTCAGTCGCAAAAGTTTTAAATCTTTTATTAATTAAGCCTTCAAAACTGCACTTTAAAATTCTTTAAATGGAAAATATACCCTAAAAAATGAAAATCTAAGATGAAAAATTGTTATGGTAAAATACTTTAGAATTACACGTTGTAAACTTAATGATTTCATGATTGAAAAATTTAACAATTACACTTAGCATTAAAAAAAAGTTGAAATCAAACTTACTTTAAATTGTATTATACATACATACATACATATATATATATATATATATATATATATATATATACACTGTGATATAATATTCTTGATATTTAAAGTGATTGGATAAATTTTTCTTCTAAAAATTTGTAAAATTCCCGGTCAAAGAAAAAATTCACTATCACTTCCCGGTCTAAAATAATTCCCGGTCATTTCCCAGTTTCCCGGTCCAGCGGTCACCCTGAATCATGATATTTCAGAACCTAATTTCTTTCTTCTCGAATGACAATACATATTTCGTGCTTGGTGTCTTAACAATTTTTCATTAAAGAATCAATTAAAATAATATTTAGTTAAATAAAAAATTTAGTAAAATAAAAACTTAAATGGTTATTCACAATAAAATGATGTCTCATACATCCATGAGAGAATTCGAGACCTGATTGGCTGCGAGAATTACATGGTTGGGAATCTACATTGGCTGTCAGGTTATCTTGTCGCATGTGGATACGGGGCAAGAGTGACAGCGCCAGTGTTGGGAATACATTGTAACATTGATATACGTTACCAGAGTATCTGTATGTAATTACATGATATAAAGTGGGCGCTACATTTGAAAAATACACGCTGAGAATTTATGTTTTCTCTATAACCTTATTGAAGGAGCAAAATTCGCTTTTCAGTATTATATATAATAAACTTAAATGATCTTATTTGAAAAATTCGAGTCTAGACTTTTGGGAGGAGGGGCCAAGACGCCATGCCCCCCCCCCCGCCCTCTGAATCCGCGACTGTTCTCCACTGCAGAAACGTAAATTAATTTTCTTGGTAACTAGGAGCCAAATTTTCAAATTGAAAAAATTGTCTAATATACTTTCACAAAAATAAATTCTTAAAACTTTTACAGCGATATTTTTAAATCCAATTTTACTTTGTAAGGGTACTTCCCCGCTATTGGGAAACTGGCCTGTACAAAACTGTCCGAGCATTTTTTTTCAAATAAAAAACAAAGTTGGTCTAAGGTAAAGATAATGGTTTGTTTCAACGTAAACTGCGAATGGCCGCATATATTTTGCAATAGTTCAGGATTTATAAACGATTTTGTGAAAAGTCGCGACAGGGGACTGACACATGTACCAGGGGACTGTCTTTGTGAAGTAAAAACTACAGGTTATTACTGATTGACTATTTTCATTGTTTTTGATGTTAGAAAAATGTCTTGTAATAAGAAACATTTATGTACCTGAAGTTCTGAAGGTTCAAATGAACGAAATATTTTTTCCCAATTCTAGTTTATCATTTAAAGGTTGTTCCAACTGCAATAAAAAAATGCATTATTATATTGTTTTAGTAAAAGTATTATTTCTAATATAAATTAACAAACATTTTAGCCATATTTATAGTTTACAAAGTCATCAGTAAAAAAATCGTTCATTTGAACGTTCCGAACTTCAAGCACATAAAAAATTAGAAAATTAAGGTTCCTACTTTGAGGATCGAACATTTTAGGCACATGATAATACAAACTATTTATAATAATTATTAGTCTACATAATATCAATCACATTTTTTTAAAGGAACATTAATTGCCTTGAAACCTTACCTTAAATTATTTATCAAACATATTTATGGGGAACCTTAATTTATAAAATACTCTATTCCCTTTCATTAACAAGTTGGGGTTCGGTAACTACTCTACAATTTCTTCCTTAGCAACGTCGGAGACATCCTTGTGATCCAACCTAATCATTTGTTTAGAAGTTACATAACTATTCGTAGATTCTTTTTCATTTTCACATTCAAAATCTGTGAAAACATCTTCGACTGTGAGTTTGGTGTTCTCTTGATATGTCAAGCCTCCTATTTTGAAATGTTCGCAAGTATCAGAATCGCAGAAGCAGCTCAAACTGCTCATTGTTAGTATTGTTAAATATTGTTGACCATCAGGTCACTTGGAAATTATTATTTTGTCAGTCCCTTGGTAGTTTCATCAGTCCCCTGCCTCATTCTGTAACAGGGGACTGACGCCAGGGCACTGAGAAATTCCACAAACGTCGAGGCTATCACAAATAATAATAAAGTATTATTGATAAATACTGCCAAGGGAACGGGTTCAGAAAAACTGCTTGCAGATTTCACAAAGAAGCTTTGAAGCTTCAATGAGGAATCAGTCCAAGCTAAGAAGACCCAGGTGCCTCGTTAAAGGAGAGTGGTTAGCCATTTGCAGGCACACGAATGGACCTGAAAATGTTACCAGCGGGGACCTACTTGGAGGTGCCACTCCTAGTCTCTCCCTGGCCAAAAAAGGACAAGGAGACACTACACCCAAGTTTCCAAAGGCACCTTGAGTATATGAAATACCGAAATCTGTTAACTTAATTTCGAAAACAAAGTATAAATTTACTCGCCAGGGGACTATCTCAACAGCCGGCTGAAGCACTTGTTTCAGCGTTAACGTCGATAAATAACTTAACAGAATAGTATATGAACGCTATCTGTTGTACACCAGGACAAACTTCAAGTTGGAAACATTCCGTTTAACGCAAAAAGACTACTTTTTGTTGCACATAGTACAATTAAAATAATTTTCAAGTTAAACCAGGGGATTGACTGCAAAAACTGAGGGACAAAATTAAGCTCAAGTTTTTAAATATTTCATATTAAATTTCAAAAATATGTGCTACAGAAATTTATCTTCCATTATCACATCATTTAAAAATTGTAATATAAATGACATTTTTCTTTTAATTTATTGTGGAAACTTTAGGTTTGATTGTAATTCTTAGCTTGTGACACGCCAAGGGACTGATTTTTAATGTACTTAAAAGAAAATTACACAATGTGTATTCTTAATTTGGACGGTTTACGCAGTGGTTTATTAAGAACCATTAATAACCTTCTATTTTTAATATCAATTTACAAGAAAACGTTTTATATTATATGTTTAATTTGCCCGGGAAACTGATTTTCCTAAAAGTGGAGAAGTACCCATAATTACTTCACCTTCTTCGACTTCGCACATTCAATGAATTGTGCAAATAAAGTCGTACTCGTTTAAGTTTTGGAATTGTTCACGTGAAAATTTAGTCAGTTATACGATTTTTCAGTAGGTATGAAATTCCCTAGAAATGAAAATTCTTGTTAACACTTGGAAAAAAGTACTATTTCATTAATACTTTCAGGTATTGGAACACGATTAAAACAACTGTCTTCAGTGATATTAAAATGAGACCACTAGTGGAATTTCACAGTCGTTTTTTTTTGCATTGAAAATAACAGAATTAAGTTATCATATTTCAAAATTAGGCACGAAAAATATGATAACGCAAGAAAAGAAATCTCCAGTTTTTACAGAGAATGTTTGATAATATTTCAAACAGTTTCTGATAATAATTCTGAGTATTTATTGTGAAGATTTTGTGATAATATATCACTAATAGCATAATACTTTGTTTCGTGGAGATAAAAATGTTTGTTTATTTATAAATTAACGGCATATGAATATTAGCGGTGCTTGAACAAAAGTAACTCCTTAACTCAACGTACATTTTCAAATTCTTTGTTCCTCATGGATTTAAAATGAACGACGTGGAAAGAAAAATAAACTGCCCTGTTTTTACAGAAAAATTAATTTTTGTTTCGAAAACGGTAGATCACAACGCAAAATTATATACGTATATATTACTCTTAGTGTTACCACCGAGCGAGAAATCCCGAGGAACGAGACGAGACGGGACGAGACATACCTGCTTGTCTCGGTATTTCTCGTCTCATTTTGCCTCGTCTCATTCTTCCTCGTCTCGTGGTGTCCTTCCTCGTTTCTCGCATCGATTTTTCCGAGGAATGCGACAGATGTGCGCTAGCAAAGAGAACAGCTCGTGGAAACATTCGGAGCATTCTTTTGCCACCCTGACGCGCTAATGATAATTAGCGTTCTTTACTGTATACTAGGCTGGGGCGAAAAACCAACATTGTGCGTCCAGGAAACGCCTGGGTGCGGAAAAGTGGCCCAATCCAATCCGAAACTCAGCGCACTTTGAAATTTTGAAATCGGATATCTTCAGTCTATTCTTTGAGGGTCAAATCTCGAAATTTCACTAAAAAACAATAAAATTTAAGGTTATGTTAAAATGGGCTTAAAATCGATACCGATGCCTTCCAATGGTGACGCTTAAATAATTGTGCGGTCCCTGGGTCATGTCTGTCTACGAGCACACGAGCGTCTGTGCCACCTCTACACTGAAGCTGCCCCCCTACCCCGGTCTCTTTCTCCCCTCCCCGTCCCTCTGGTTGAGCGTTGTTGAGACTTGTCAGAACCTGTCAATAGCTCGTACTGTCGGCTCACGCCTAATGTTCGTTCACTCGCAAGTGCTAGTGGACGTTGTCGTTATAGTTTCTGCTTCTCATTGTCTCGTCGTTAGTTCTTTTGTTGGTAGAGATTCTGGTTCTGCCTGCACTCCCCTCTTTGGTTTGTATGCCACAGCATGTCGAAATTCACAAAGAGAGACTTTGTGCAGTGCCCTATATTTGGTCCTCCAAAAGATTTTGGTCCGAACGTTTTGCCAACGAGGGCTGACGTTCTGCGATGTGGTCAGGAGGTTCAAAGGCAAAAAGGCTGTCCTTCAGAAAAAGAAAAGGAGCCTTCGTTCGGAGACATTGCCGACGAAGTCCGTTCCAAACTAATAGTTTTTTGGAAATCTGCTTCTATTCCAATGGTCTCAGAGCAGCGCATTAAGGAATGTCTCACAAATCTTCATAAAAAATACACCACGTTGAAAAATTCATTGAAGAGTAACACAATTTCTCAAAGTAATAAGGATGAGAAAATAGCCGCATTCAAAGAGTGCTGCTCTGAATTATTTAACATAGCCGCTTATTAGTACGTTGACTTGTCTAGGTGCTCCTGTCGCAAGGAAAAGAAGGTTCCATCTGAAGGAGCAGTAGTTGCTCAAAGATATGGTATAAGTCAACACTCTGCGGCACATTTAAACTCGTCTGTACTCCTCGCTGTCAATCGAGCAGGTATGATCTCCCCGGATATTTCTCAAAAAGTACCTTGACAGCCTCCGGATTTATGAACGAGGAACACATATCTTTGGTGGCCGAACCAGGTTCTAAATACGTAGGCCATGTCGTCACACCATCGAGCCATGCCCAAGATGAGTGTGATTCTATTTATAATTACGTAACAACAGAACTGAATGGAGGTTTCGATGCAGTGGTAGTCGTGGGCTGTAACGGTACAAATACGAGTACGGGCTGGAAGGGAGGAATTATTCGTCTACTAGAGGAACGACCAAATCGTCCCTTGCAATGGGTTGTCTGTCTATCACATTTCAATGAGCTACCGTTCAGAAGTCTTTTCGTATTTATTGACGGACCTACGTCTGGTCCGAACAAATACTCAGGGCCAATAGGGGGACAACTTCCAACTTGTGAGACCCTCGATGTTGTAAAGTTTAAACAAGTTGAGTGTGACTTACCTGAGATTGAGCCCACGGATCTCAGCTCAGATCAAAGGTATCTTTATGAGATATCAGATGCTATACGGTTCGGAGCGTGCTCTCCTGAGGTGGTCTCCCGGAAGATAGGCCCCATCGACATGACTCGCTGGCTAACAACTGCAAATAGAATTCTGAGATTATAAATATAAACAAAAAGACCCACAAACAAACTGGAAGTATTAGTTGAATACTTACTCACAGTATACGTACCTCAGTGGTTCCACATCAGATGGGATAAGTCTATCGCTGATGTGTCGGTACCTCTTCCAAGCAATTAAACTGTCAAGGTTTCTTCCTCTGAAGTACCGAAATGTGGTAAACACTTCCATTCAGACAAACGGCTTCTCTGCCATGCCAGAAAATATACTTCTTGGAATGGTAACCGACCCTAGGCTTACAGTTCGCCAAGACGCACTCACCAAAATCCTAGAAGCGAAACATAAGCAACAGACAACTGTTAGATACAATATTGTGCCAAAAATTAATTTTGGAGCTAATGATTACAAAGAAATGATTGATTGGGAACAGACAGATGTTTCACTTACCGTACCTCCAGTTTTAATTCCTATAACAGAGGATGAACTTACCACTAAGCTATCTATGGCCGATGGCTTGGTACCAGACTGGGACTCTACATCTTTCCCTTGTCACACAGTAGCGGTGGAAAGAACTGTTAGACTGGTTACAGAGATGTCCAGACAAGGCATCGGTCCCGAGGCTCGGGACCGACAGATACCCGCCACACTTCTTTCTCGAAAGACTGTCAACTTATTTGACACTAAGAAAGACTTTGTGTGAGCTAGGAGCTGCACAAGTATTTAAGCGTTTTACCCGAATATACGCAATTTTGAGCCATTTCCCCCTTCATGAGGATTGGCATGGGGTAACTTTGGCGATTCGGTACGGACCTCTATGTACCCTCTGATGACTTTTCATCGTAAAGTCATCCTTGGAAGGCATCGGTATCGGGTTTAAGCCCATTTTTGCAAAACCTTAAATTTTAGTGCTTTTTAGTGAAATTTCGAGATTTCACCCTCAAAGAACAGACTGAAGATATTATCCAATTTCAAAATTTCAAAGTGCGCTGAGTTTCGGATTGGACTGGGACACTTTTCCGCACCCAGGCGTTTCCTGGACGCACAATGTTGATTTTTCGACCCAGCCTACTGTATACTTAAAGTCAAAATATAATTATATATATTTTTTTGGCCATTACTGATGAATTTGATATCAAACAAGAGCATGTTTTGACTTTTTCAAATATTAAAATTCCCTCTATTAGTATGCTATGTTTTTAATATATTCTGCCAATTATAACAGAATATATGAAACAGAAAGTTCAAAAGATATGCATATTTTTAAGTCCTTTGCAGTTTAACGAATTAATCACTAATTTAATCTCTAATATTTTAAATTAGAATTTAAAAAATTAGTAGCGTCTAATTTTAATGTATAATAAGTACAAAGTAACCAAGAAGTCAGTAATAACACTCACATAAACTCATATGATAATAACACAATGGGCCAATCTTTGGTCTGGTATCGCGAAAATGAATTTCCCTGAAATCCGTATAATGCATTTGGAGGTCAATTTTGTTGTTTTTATCGCGTTTCTTAATATTTCAATATGGTTATCGTCTACAATCGAAACAATTGTAAATTATTATTACCGCATTATGAACTCTATTTAATATTAACATTCGCGCACATTTCAAGTGGTAAAAAGTGTTTAATTGTCCAAAGTAAATCTGAACTGTCACTGTTCCCGCTTAGACCGTCGCCATTTTATTTCGTTGCTTCCACAATGCACCGGCGCTCTTCCGATAATTCCTTCAGACACCTATTCTTAATATCCTTATTATAGCTGTACTTATTAGGGGTTTGACTAGGCGATATCCCTGGTATATGGAAAATGGTCAAGGATATTCATTTTCGCAGATCCAGGGATCTTTCTTAATTCCTTCGTTCGTTTTCAGGTACATGTATAGCTATAATGGGGAATAATATCCCTGTCACAGCTCAATTTTTTTTACCGTGTACGAAATTCATGTATGTATATATTTGTATATTCATGTATGAAGATAAAAAATTTTATAAATCGGAAGCCCCTTAGCTCAGGACGAAAGACCTTTCGTTATAGACCATTTTGTTCCCGAGACGTTGAAGCAAGAGAAATTTTTTTAAATATACCAGTAGATTTTTTGAATTATATGTTTTGGAATTACTTTTTTCATCCTAATAAATTTGATATAAAACACGATATTTTTTTATTTGTAAAAACGTTTGGACAATTGTAGCCAAATTAAATTCTTTGTGAAACTTTTAAAGATATTTACAAAACCCAGCCAATTCTTTGAAATATTTTTACTTTTTTTAACTTTCGACCGAAAGTTTCAATAAAAAGTTGCAAATCAGGATTCATAATAATTCAATTTAAAGCCGTTCTTATAAATTTTCCATAAAAACTCGATTAATTATTTTATTAATGTTTTTTAAAAAAATATGAATTCATCTGAAAGACGACTTTTCAATACTAGAGTTTATTTTTCCATGAAATTATTCAATAATGTGAAGCCAAAAAGACAAGTTCTCTAACAAACAGTGGAATTTTCAACACAAAAAATGAATTTTTAAGCAAATAGATGTATTTTCAATCAAGGGTTAAGTTTTCAACAAAAATGATGAATTTTTAACAATGAACGTGGATTTTTAACCAAAAAGATTAATTTTCATCCAAAAAGATTAAATTTCTACTAAAACTATGAATATTCAACAAAAAAATTATTTTTAATAAAGTATTTCAATTTTTAACTAAATAAATCAACAATTTTAACCAAAAAAGATGAATTAGCCAGGAGAAACGTATTAGTTGATATTCCTCCTTTAAAAAAATGAGATTTTTAAACCCAATATTTAATTTTCAACCAAATTGTGGAAATTTGAAGCGAAAAAGATGAATTTTCTACAAAACAGTTGAACTTCCGACCAGTTACGGTCTACCAAACAATTGAATTTTCTACCAAAATAGTTATACTTACCACCCAAAACGACGAATTTTAAAGAAAATAGGCATATTTTCAACCAAGGAATTCAACTTTCGCGTAAACGATCAAGTTTTAAAGGGGGAGATACTTTAGAAAGGGTAAAATCAATCAATTTTAAATAATTTTTTTTTGATTTGATAAAATAACTAGATCATTTATTAATTTTAACATCTTTTTCTTACATATGAAAGAAAGAAACATATGATTTTTTTTTTACAAAATGGCGACCCTGCAGAATACTTCTTCAAACGTCTGCTCCGAGGCATCGAAAACTGCTGCAGCTGTCAAAATTTTTCAATTTATCTGATATAAAAAGGGTTTTTTTGTTCGATTACTTAGGTGTAAAGGGAAGGATAATCCTATGAAATCATAAAAAAGTTGAAAATTAAAATTTATATCGGCTGTTTAATCGAAGGTCCAAATTTCAGCCTAATCGGCCAATAACTTTTCAAGTTACAGCTCGACCAGTTTTTGAGAAGACAATTTCGAGATAATCACGTTTAAAGATTCGTTACGGTATAACTATTAGTTTCAGTGACTTGCCGATCAATCGGCGATTCCGGGTCTACATAATAAACGTAGCAATGTAGTAACGTAGTAATTAGCCTTCTCAGAATTTTTGACACGAAAAAAAATATATATGTATACAAACCTATTGTGAAAGAAACATTGCTCCGACCCAATCGCTCCGAATACCTGATTAGTGACGGTATGGGCACTCTGACATTTTTGACAATATCTCCATAAATATTTAATATTTTCCTTTTTACAGTATATTTTTAACATATTATACATTCAAAATATAAAATAAAATAAACGATTTTTTAGAAATTCTAAAGGTATCTCCCCCCTTAACCAAAAGAGTTAATTTTCAAACAATAAAATGTATTTTCTACCACAATAGACCAATTTGCAAGTAAAGTTTTACGAAAAAAATTACAAAAATTTCATAAAAACTAGCAATAATATACTGTTTCCAAATTTATACTTTTTGAAATGCATGGAATTTTCAAATTTCATTTAAATAAGAATTTTTGTCGGAAATGTGAGAATTCTACGAAAATTGTATGCAAAGGACATGATTTGTATATTTTTATTTATGTATCTATTAATGAGTTTAGGTGTTTCTTATTATTAAATCAAAAGCCAAAAATATTCAATAAATGCTCATATATTGTCAAAATTAATATTATTGTAATTAATCATTCTTAGTCAAGAATTATTTGTCTGAACGATTAAAAAAATGTCAAATGGGGTAGTTAAAAAAAAAGTTATTTTTTTTTTAAATTTCACTTAAAATATTAAAACACAAAGTTTCGAATAAAAAATATCGATGTATATTTTCATTCCCGAAAATATTGGAAGAAAGTAAACAGTCAGAATAGATTCGAAAAGATTTTTTCAATTCGACTCATATATACAGCAAAATCTGCACGGATCTCACTTACGCTCACTTACGCTATCAAGCATACTTTCTATCGTGAAGTATCGGTTTGTGGCACTAGTGCCATGCGTTGCTAGTTCCCAAACTAAGCCTTCCTCTGTCGTTTCGCTCCCCTTAATGTGCTTCAACTCTACCACGAAGGAATAATAAGGAGATGTAACTTCACGGTGTGCCCACTCCTGTCGGAAAAATTGAGAAAGAATGGTAGTAATTGCTACGTCCCCTAGATGGCGCTCGTGTGAATTTAGAATTCAAAATGAACTTAAGCGGACAATAGAAGTTCTATCGTCTGGTCACGTCGGCTCAAGTTCGATGACAAATCAAATCGATCATCAATCAAATACCATCAAACGTTAAATTCTGTTGGAATCGTTCTATGATAGAACGAACAATCAATAGTTAAAGTCTATTGGAATCGTTCTATGATAGATCGATTGCAAGTCTTAAACATTTGATTGCATTTAATCGATGATAGATTTTATTTTGTTAAATTTTTGGTTTGTTTTTGTGGTTATTATTATTCATGCTCTGCGGTCCCACTGTATAGAAGGTTCCAGGGACAGTGTGGCCACCTAGCTGGATGGCGCCATTTTATGTGCTAGTTCGCCGAGGTCGGCGCGATTTTTACTATTACAGAAACGCAGATCCTTTGAAATGAAATAGATACAATTCTACATTTATTCGAACAAATAAATAAAACTACAAGCTATTAACCCACGCACCCGGGGGAAAGCTGATTTGTTTAAATAAATAAATAAATAAAACATTAATCTCAACCCACATGCTTGGGTAAATTTTACCTAAATTAGAAAAATAAAATAATATAACCACAAATCCAGGAGACCATACCGTAGCAGTTGATAAAACAGGGTAAAATTTGATAAAGTCGGTAGAGAAGATCGGAGTTGGTAACAATTATACATAATAAAATAATAAATTAAGAAAAATGTATCAAATCGACTCCTTTAAAATTAATTATTTAACTAAGCTTTGGCTTTAATGATTCTTTAAAATAGAAAATGTTATAATAAAGATAGTTTTTTATTTATTATCTCCAGTTCTTAGAATAATATAATTATTAATTAATTTATAATTAATACTGTGAATAATTATACCTAATTATTTTGATCCATATTATTGAAATTTAAATTCATTATTGTATTTTTAAAGATAAGGAGTTTATATAATAATAATAATTAGAGTACGATCTTCAATTTAATAGATTTTATATTAGGAGCATTTCAATATCAATATTAGGACAACCGCAGGACTTCGCCGGGAGCGGGTGCTAATCTGAAAAATTGTACCCGCTTCCAGCGAAATCGCGGTAAAATTTCCGCCACAACCACGTCTTACAACCGTAAGATAGGTGGTTACAGTCTGTAAAGGAATCAATACGACGATCCAGCAAAGGCCTCGTGCACCCTAAGAACACGGAGTGACCCAAGGACAACCGCCTTCTGCA